>NW_015438384.1:0-186090 GCF_001293395.1 Leptomonas pyrrhocoris
AACCCTAACCCCGCCCTTTCCTACACCACGGCAGCCCCAACACCAACGCACACAGCACAAGACGGCAGGTTGTGCACGCCACACCTCCATGTACATACGCTATGTTGCCCCCTCCGTCTCTTACAGCCCCACACACCCAATGGCAGAGAGCCCTCTATAGCACGCTCACCCCACAGCACACCCGTCCAGCCATACACCACACGCAGCCACTCACCGTCAGGCCACACACACGCACCAGACGGAGCAGTGTCAGCGTCCCCCGCACGGTGCATAGCGGCAGATTCCCCAGTTTGGGCCGCACTCGCAGCACTCCCAGAGCAGCTACCCCTAAGCCGTGGGAATCGCCATCGTCACGCGTCTCCAGCAAGGTAACCGCCCACAAACGGACCACTACCCCCCTGTACACGTTGCTCGCCTGCCTGCTCGCTCAGTAATGTGTCCGGCTCTCATGCCGTGCAGAGGGCCGTGTTATGTTCGGCGTGGCCAGGCCCTCGAGTCGACCACCACCACATCTGGCACAGACATCGCCGCAACTGTCGCAGCCCTCGTCGTACCATGCCTCTCCTTCGCGCTGGTGCTCTGTTCACCTCCGCTATCGTGGTGGCGGCCGCCTGCCTCTCAACAAACCCCCGGCAAGAGTCAACTCCCTTTCATACCCCTTCTTCTCCCCTGCTCGTCTCCTCTGCCTGTTGCCGTGCGAGCGTTGAGGAAGCGGTGGGCTCATCACGTCGGAACTGGCGCGGTGTGCCGACTGTTGAGCACGCGGCGTTGCGACACTCCGCCGGTCAGCAGGAAGCCACCGTTGCTGCTGCAGTTGCTTCTTCTTGGTGGGCAGCTGCCGCACGTTCTTTGGCCCCTCGCCGCGGTGGAATGGTGCCGCAGCGGTAGACAGCGTCGCGTCCGGCACCCGAAGAGCCCGCCACACACCACCACGGCCACGCCCTCTGCCTCTTCCACAGCGCCAGTGCAATTTCCTCGACGAAGGAGCTCTTGCGCGAGATGTGGTGGTTCATCAGCGCTCCGGCGACGCAATGCTCCACGACAATGCTTGAAAGATAGAGGACGCCTTGGCGGTGCGCCTGCTCTGCGGGAGACACTTGGCGTTCTCAGCAATCAGAATCATTGTCGTGTCTGCTTTAATTTCTCTTGTTTTCGTGCCTTTATCTCAATTTCTTCTCCCTCTTTCCACTCCGTTTTTCAATCGCATCTTCTTTCCTTTTACAGTCATATTTAGTCGTTCTTCTCTTGTGTGGTCCCGTAAATCTTGTATTTCTTCCGCTTCCCTCCTCTTTGGGCACAAATACCTGCCATCAATTATCGTCACCTCCTTCTCTCTCCGTATCAAACACCTCACTTCAGATGTGTATTTTTCTTCTTAAGATTTCAAGTCTCGGAAGATCAACCGTTCTGGCCTTCTCTATTGCTACAGGGAGGAAGGCTGGCAACGTTACAACAGACCGTTCTTCTTTCAGCCAATCAAGCGTTGCGTTTTGCAAAGCAGAGCTTAAAGTGCGGCAGGGACAATCCACTACCAAGTAATATAGAAAGGAAAGAGCTGTGATACAACGGCGACGCTGCATTCGGCATGCTCGAGTCACTTCTGTCTGGTTTCCACCGCTTTCTAACGCAATGCACTTCGATGCGCAGGATTCAGCTTTTGATTTCATCTACCGTCGCCTTTTGTGGCACCACACTTTTCCCCCGCTAGGCAGCTCTCAGCAACTGGGACTATAATAACGCACAGTACCAGGAGAGCAGAGCTGTTCGATGATCGTGTGGCGCTGATCCGCTGCTTGCTAACGCAGCAAAGAAAGGACAGCGTTGGTGTTGTAGCACCGAGCTAATCGTGCTCAACAGCCGTTGTAGGTGACGACCACAGCACATCTGTGGGTTCGAAGCGCTGCCTCACTCCATTCCTTTTCGACAAAGCACCCGCCTTGGTGGAAGCACCTGGGAACAGAAAATGTTCAGCAATGATGCCGCCTATGAGACAACGCGGTGCGCTACGTCTTTCATCTGTGATCCAAGCACTCTTGAAGGCAGTTTGTTGTAAGGACCAGGTGCACGTAAAACAACACGATAAAAGACCAAGATCGGACGAGAGAAGGGCAGGGAGACCACATTGCAGAGAGTAAAACGAGAAGGGTGACAGTTCCAGCAATGCAACGGCGTCAACCTCTGTCCTTTATATGCATCTACAGCGCAGATGGAAATCACCGCAGGACACTATTTACTCGCAATACGATCTTGCTGCGTTGCTTTGCGGCATGCGACAGTTTGGAATGATGGTTAGAAATGAGAGAATGACGAAGAGATATTTTAGTTTGCGTGGGAGGGGAATTATGTACTACAGAAAGAACATCCTGCAACGAGAGAGAGAGGGTGAAAGAGGAAAGAAAAGGGAACGTAAAAAGTGCTAGGCCGGCTCATCTCCGCCATTCCACCATGCAACCTTTCCTCGCTCAGGCTGTTCGAACTACAGAGAAGCGCTGATGTCAAAAAAGAACCATTCTGGCCACCGACGATTTCGAAGGTGTCCTTCTTGGTTAATCGGTGTGTTTGTGCGTTGGACGTGTTTTCTAGGAGCTCACTATAGTTTTTATGCAGAGATAAGATACAGTATTAGCTTCACTTCATATGACTTGTACGCGGCAGCGGTGTGGAGATCAGCAAACTCCAGTACAATGGCTTTGACAGTCACCCAGCGACAGGGAAGAATTTTCAGAAAACGAGTAGAGACGCTTTGTAACTCCACAATGGAAAAAGGATACAGCCTTGCGCTACGCAAGTCAAGAGAGAAATGATTTAAAAAAAATGGGCAGGTAGAGCAAAGTATATAAGTCGATGCTTTAGAAAATGTCGAAAGAAATTGTTTTTGGGGGGTCTATACGGGGCGTAATGCATTTCGTGAACACAAGAAAGGAAAAACACCCGAGCGCTACCGTGAGTCCATCGAGGTAGTTTTTGTCTTCTTCTCAAAGTAGGGCATCTGGAGAAGCTCGCTCGCGGTTTTTCGCGCAGTGAAGTCGTACTGGGTGCACGCAAGAAAGACGTCGTTGGCAGCGGGCTCCAGCGGTGTGCAGAGGTGCCGCTCGACGTCGCCGCCGAACATGAACTGCGCGATCAAGTACGAATCTGAAATGTCAGGGTCGTAGGGCAGGCGGCCGGTCAGCACCTCCGCCATCATAATCCCAAAGCTCCAAATGTCGGAGGCGATGGTCGCCTCCCCACGCGTGGCCTCTGGAGCCATGTAAAACGGTGTGCCCTCAACCGGGTGCGTGGAGGCGTGCGAGACGCGGCGCGAGATGCCGAAGTCAGCGATCTTGCACGGACCTGAATCGGGCACCAACACGTTCTGCGGTTTGATGTCGCCGTGAAGGATGCCGTGGCGGTGCAGGAAGTCGATGCCCTCCAATACACTCCGCAGCAGCACCTCCATCGGTGGTCGCCCCACCCCTTCCTGTGAGTCTGATGCCACGAACTGAAGCAGGTTGCCACCGCCAACGTACTCCATCACGATGCGAAGCTTATCGTAGGTCTCTTGAAACGAGATGTAGCCCACGATGCAGGTGTGGTGCAGCTGCTCCATAATGCGCACTTCATTCATCCACTCCAGTCGATCGCCCTGCGCCACAACAATGCGCTTCTCCCGCTGGTAACGGCGACGTCGCATCGTACTCACGTCGCCGCGCTCAATTTTGATCTCCTTCACGGCAACGAGGATGCCGTTGTGGGAGAGGGCGAGGCGCACGACGCACGACTTCGATTCTCCGAGAAGTGTATTCGACAGCTGGTAGAGAATGTTGTTGCCGTCGTAAAAGGTCTCAAGCTGCGGGAGACCGTTGCCTTCTTTGAGGGCAACAGGTCTGTTGTTGACGACGCGAATGGTGTTGGAGGGGCGCTCTACGACTTTTGCTCCCCCCCTCTCTTCGTCCGTTGTGTCCACCGCGCTGAGGGATGCACCGCGTGCCTCTGCCATACAGGCGCTCTCCTCCCCAAAGACCTTCCACTCCGGCGCGTGCCACACCCGCTGCTGCCTGTTGCTGCACCTCAGATCGTCGGGCGGCGCGCCCAGGACGTAAAGGTCGAGAGAAAAGTTTTGCTCAGCGAGGACGCTGCCCCATTGCACACACGGGAAATTGTCCTGCGTGTTTGGCGGCGGAGAGGCACCGATCCAGACGTACTTGCAGTAGCGCTGCTCCAGCAACGAGGGCAGCTCGCGTAGAATTGTCACCGGCCGGCCGTGCAGCACGTACGAGTGCTCGCTCGTGGTGCCGCACACAACGTGGCCGGCGTACCCAGCCAGGTTAAAGAAGGCGCCGCTCTCTTCTTCCTTGAGGCCTTGCAGAAAGTTCTGGTAGAGCCAGCATCCGCACTGCGCGCAGGTCAGCACGTAGTCGCCGGAGCTTTCCACAAATCCATTCCAAGACAGAATGGCGGAGTCGTTGTAGAGCTCGACGAGGTGGGCGTCGAAGCGGCGCACGCACAGCAGCACGGCAGAAAGAAATTTGTTCGTGATGTGCACCACCGCGTCCGCCTCCCCCTGCATCAACTGACGGTAGGTCAAGAAGGAGATCTGCAGCAGCGCCACGTGGCGGCCGCGAAGCGTCAGATCGAATGGACGCGCACTCGCAACGAACTCCGTAGAAAAGGACAGCTCAAGTCCCGGAGAGACCTGTCGGGCCCTGCCGGGCTGCGACACGAAGGATTCTGCGAGAGGATGACTGAAGACGTCGTTGCCGTACGCGCCGTTGCTCCGTCGAAAGGCCGACATTTCTGCCGCTGCGGCAGACAGCTGGGCGGCGGGGAAGAACGACAGCGACTGTAAAAAGCTGCGCTGAAAGGAGCCGGAGACTGAGGGAGACGTGTGCAGCGTCGGTCCGTCGCCGTCGTTCTCGGCGGTCTGCCTGCCCGCGTCGGCCTGCTGTGTCGACATGTGCAGGCTGACAGCGTTGAGAGCCTCCTCCGCTGCGCTGATCTCCTTAAAAGATGAGAACTCCATCACCCAGTACCGCCCAGACTCCGCCACGCCTCGCGCACGCTGCACCGAATCGACAAAGAAGAAAATGCCGCAGCGCAGCCTGTGGATCATCTCAACCATGGTGGAGAGGTCCAGCAGCGATGCACTGACGCCCGACAAGATGTGGTAGGCCTGGCGGAAGAGAAGATAGGACAGTCCTAGGTGCAGGAGAAAGACAGCGATGCTCACGGCGAGCAGCGTGTAGCGGGCGGTGTCGCGATGCGTGTTGGGCACAGCACCGAGAACGCCCTCCGCCCGTGCAGCTGACTTGAGTGTGCCGTCGACGGAGAAGTTGTGCACATTCACGTACAGAATGACCGCGACGAGGCACGCCGTGCACAGAACCCACGGCACCGTTAAAAGAGCCATCGTCGTGTCTACCGTGCTGGACTGCTTCGGCGGACGCACACCTCCCGGCACGCCCAAGCTATCCACTCCTTCATCAACGGGGAGCGCATCCGCCGTGTGAGACGTGTCGCTTTGTGTCATCACAACGCACCGTGCGGCCGCACGGAGAGGAATACAATAGAGATCAACAGCAAAGTAGAGAATGAGCGCTTCAAAGAGGCAGCGAGCTAAAACGAAACGCCTAACGAAACCTGAAAGACAAAATATGGATATATGGAAGGTAAAGCAACGGTGTGTGCGTGCACGTAAATCAAGAGAAGAAATGCACGAATGGTATAACGAAGAAGGTTAACTACGCTTTTGAAAACTGAAAAGCAAAGAAGAAATCGACAAACATATTTTGGCTGGCTCCAAAGGGCACCTCTGGTGACCGCTGCTACGGGCAGCAAACGTCCGCCCGTAAATGGCGCAGCAGCACAGTGGAAGCACCACTAACGAGCACGACGACGAAGTGAATTAAAACGTTAAAGAAACGATGAAGAAAAAATGGCGAAAAGCGCTTTTTTAATCACGCAAAAGAAAGTATGAAAAAAAGGGAGGGAAAAGGAAAAGAAAAGGCCGTTACAGACACGCTGAAGAAATCCAAGAAAAAAAAATGGGGCACAAAGCACAAAGCCGATCTTTGCCGCAGGAAGGAAGCAGCACGAAGGCGTCGATGCTGAGGAGGACACGGAGCACACGTAGAGTGAGCGTCTCCGTACCGATACAGTTCACGATACGAAGGCTATGGTGCCACTTCCGAGCAATCAGTAACCTCCTGCAGGAACTCGAAAAACAGGTTTCAATGGAAACAGCACTGTATGGGTAGGGACAGGAAAATTTACTCGTTCGTCAAAAGAGGGAAGGAGAGAAGAAGTGATAACGAAGTCCAGCAATGCGCATTGAGCAGGTGAAGAATACATTACGACACGTTTGTCGGGCGCATTCATTTAGACTTCAACGAAGACCGCAACGATGCACGTCAATAAAACTTGTCAGCGCGTAGAGAGAGTAATCCACGAGCAGTCGAGACGCCTACTCGGCACTATAAAAGAGCACATCAAAACCTACAGGAGAGCACAGGCGTCGCCAAAGAAACGAAAGCAGCACGCTGATTCGATCAACGCCTTTCAGGGCAGCATTGTTGTTCCAGAGCTGTTGGTGTTTTTTTCCCTAATTGAATACGCGATAGGTAAAAAGAAAAAGAAGCGTTTCATTAATGTCTATAAGGAGGCCTTCACGTGCGTCGGCCGGCTCTCACAGAGCAGATGTCCATTTCGACTTGTACATCTGTCGTACGGGAGAGCGACCGACGCACAGAATCGGAGCGCGTCGTCCTCATCGGTGTTCACGTGAAATAGGGGAACACAAAAGACATTAAAAGGCACAGGCACACTAAACTACTCGCTATCATCTGGAAGAAGAGAAAAAAAAACTTGCACTCTTTCGTATGCGAGCCCTTCTGAGCGCCCCACATCACACATGGCACCCGAGTTCTACGCATCGTCCATGCCGGACACTCTTTTCATCATCCGCGACGGTCCTCAGCGACTCCACAGCTTTGGGGGCGACGCACCCGTCTTCCCCTGCCGCGCCGCAGGTGGGGAGCCGAAAATGGGCGGCGCATGTCAAGAGCGCCTCGCTCCACCCGCCAGGGAATGCTCGAAGAGAAGCACGGGGCACACAAAGGCAACAAGCCGAAGTCTTCCGAGAACGGTGCTGCTCGTACGCATCTCGGATATGCGTGCTGTTAACGAAGAGGCGAAAGACTATACGCGGAAAAAGAAAGAAGAATGAAGAAGAGAAAAAAGAACAGGGGGAGGGGAGGGGCAGGGAGGGGGGGGGAAGCGCAAAGCGCGGGGGTGTGGCTGTGCGTGGCTGAGCGCGAGCGCGTAAGTGAAAACGAGGGGGCACACACACAAGCATGCCGGCATCGAATTAGGCGCTGTAGCTCAACAGCGAACAGCACGTCAGCGCACCCTCCGCCTTCGCGATCTCGTCCACCTTCAGCAGGATCTGGCGCGTCGGGCGGCCAGCCTTCGTCTCCGCCTCCGCAAACGCCGCGATGCGTGCGGCGGTGCCCGTGAAGGCGGCAGGAGAGAAGATGGTCCTCAGCGCCTTACCGTCCTTCTCCGCAGAGAAGCTCAGCACGTTCGCGCTGCCCGGCTCCTTCGGGTCCACCTCAATCACCTTGAATCCGCGCGACGTGAAGATCGCAGCGTCGATCCACTCGGGGTTCAGCAGCACCGTGTCCTCCGACGCAAAGCTCACGGCAGACTTCAGATGCAGGCACCCCTTCACCACGCACTGCACGCACTCCAGCCGGTGCTTGCCCAGGTACTCCTTCATCTGCGCGAACGCAGCGTCGTTCGACCTGGTTGACTTGCCCACAAAGACGTACTTCGAGTTCGCAACGTACAGCACATCGCCGCCGTCCACCGTGCCGGGCTCCTGGATGCGGTAGCTCTCGGGACGCACCTTCTTCACCGTCTCCACAATCGGGTCCACCTCCGGGCGGCGCGACGGTGCACCGGGCCGTGTGATGACGGCACAATCGTTGTACAGCATCGCAACGTCCTCCACGAACATCGAGTCCGGCAGATCGTTCAGCGCCGGCAGTTCGATCAGCTCGATGTTGTAGCCATCCGCAGCCATGTCGCGGAACACCTGCACATAGGCCTGGTGCTGCTCCTCCACCACCGTCAACGAGATCGGCTGACGCTCGATGCACGTCAGCTCGCACGTCTGCTTGTCGATCCCGCTCGACACGGCGCGGCACACAACGGTCAGCTTCGTCATGGTGGCGACTACGGCGACGATGGGCGGTATAGTGAAAGGGGGAATTCTTGGAGAGAGAGAGAGAGAGAGAGAAGAGAGTGCAGGTAATTGTTAATGAATCGCCGCGCGCAAACGCGAAGACAGAGGCAGAGAGAGATAACGAGAAAGGAGGAGGAGGAAGGTGGGAGGTGGGAGCGGATGCCGCGGGCAGTGGGCAGCGGGAGTGCCGCGCCGAGCCGCACGTGCCATGTAAAGAGAGAGAGAGCTCGCCAACGAGGGGTGCGCTGCACAACGACTCAGCCGTGCTTCACTTAGAACGTTGCTTGCCGTCATGCTTCGGGGCATCCGCAGTGCTGACGTGCACATGCAGGGAGACATACACACAAACGCATGCAAAGCACGTACATATAGAAACACATACTTTCGAAAGTTCGGACAGCACCGCGCGCAGCGTCTACAACATCTCTCGTAGCACCTGGTTGGACCACAATGTCCAGTTGTCACGCATCAGCCGAGCGGTGTCCACGTGACACACCTGATAGGACGGGCAGCGCTGTCCATTGCCGTCACCGCTGCCGCTGCCCTTGATGCGTGCACTGTCGCACACAACAGCAACTTGAAACACTCGCACGTCGCCTCCGGATGCGGCGCCGGTGTCCAGTGCCGTCAATGCTGTGGTGGCATTCAGGCGTAGGACAACGACAGCAGTGCTGCCGTCCTCTTGAGTCAGCAATCCGCGTTGCTGATGCGCCTGACAGAACGAGGCGAGAAGCTGGATGGCTGCGGCGTATTGGGGAGAGCAGGCGAGCGGCGGAAGCGCCACCGCAGGGTGTGAGAGGGCTACCCTCACCTTCTCTGCCGTTGCAGGGCCGTTGTTTACAGCGAAGTACCCGGCTAAGTGCAGCTGGAATGGGCTCCCAGGAGCGGAAAGGACGAAAGGCACCCACCAGCGGGTGAGGTAGAGCTGCACCGCCGCTGCAACGGGTGCCACCTCACTGCCTTCGCTCGTCGTGCGCGATACTTCCAGAAACGACTTCAGTGAGAAGCTGCTGTGCGCATCTGCGAGTACTTCACGTGCGCCGTACGCCTCCATCGCCGCAGCAGCTGCCGATGCCTTCGCTTTCTCCTGCTCCCAGAAATGGGCGAGTTGTGCGGACAAGTCTGGATGGGTGCCCAGAGGCGTGTGGGGAAGACCGCGATGCCGCAGCGGAGGTGTTCCTGCGTGCAGCGTTGCGGTATTCACCCTCGACGCAGCGGGCTGCAGCGACGCTAGCACGCCCACCGCAACCCACTTCAGCAAGTCGCTCGACGCGGTGGGGGAGTTGCCTTCCTCGGCTGCGGCTGCGAGGACCGCCACACAGCATAGCGGAGTAGCCGCAAACACGCAAGGGAGATGGGGGCGCCCCGTCTTTCCGCCACTCTCTCGCCCACCCAACACGGTGGAAGAAATGAGCGACACGTGCGATAGGCGCGGTGCTCCGTCCTCCTCCGGCGACGCAGCAGAGAGCAGGGCGAGAGAAGCGAAGAGGCGGTACAACGCAACGGCGTTGATGGACGGTGTCAGCGTGTCCGATGAAGTGGAAGACGACGACGATAGCGTGTGCGACGGACAGGCGTAGAGTGGCGCCTCTCGCTCCGCTGCCCACACAAGAATATAATAACGGACAGGAGCCGCCGTCGGGGGCGGGAGTGACGAGGAAGTTGTCATAGTGAGTTATGAAGAGACGACTCCTGCGCTTTGGCAACGGAGTCTCGAATTTAGATGTGCGCGCGTGCAGCGAGGCCGCCGAGAAGAGGGTGGCTGACGGCAAGAAGAGAGAGAAAACTGAAGAACCGCGCTCTGCCTGGTCTGTTGTGCGAGCAGCTTCCCTTCACCTCGCAGATCACAACAGCGCAACACTTCGAATCTGATGGAGTGTGGATGGACGGTGCAGCCGCGAGTTCGCAGTCATCACCACGCGATAGACTTCGGAAGCATTAATGTGAGACGAAAAGAAGATCGTTAAGGAGAAATGTAAACGGTGCCCGAGAGTTTGGAAAAAGAAGACGAGCAAGAAATCCTTCATGAATGGCATTAGACCTTACTGAAGGCAGCATCCACAACCAATTGGTTTGCTGGTTTCGAAACGAGCTACGTTTGTCTGGCAAAAACCACTCTCTCCGCCGGGGCGAAAACAACGGAGTCAGTTTTCGAAGCTTGTTTAGTGTGCTCGCATTTACATACAAAAAAATATTCTCGTCGCTGACAGGCTCCTTCCAGGCAGCGGTAGAATGGAAGGCGGCATTCCCCCACTGCCGCTTCCTTCACCTACCTATCAGCGGTGTGAGATCAGATGTGTTGTTATGTGTGAGTTTTTTAATATTTCTTCCTAATCATACGAAACGCTACTTCAACGGAGCCCCCACACGACGGTCTGGACACGTGGCTCTCCTTCTCCATCCTTCGCCGTGGCTTCGCACCTTCTTTTGCATTCGATTCGTCCTAGGATTCTCCTCTGTCGCAGACAGAAACCCTCAGGCAAAAGAGTCGATAAACGTGAAGGCAGGAAGAGGCGAAGCGAGCAGGACCCGCAGCACACGTGCGCATCACGCGAGTGTCAGAGAAAGATCGAAGCTCCCACTACATTTAGATGATACAAAAGAGAAGTGAAAAGAGGCAGGTGTGAAATGCGGCTCCCAACCAAGAAAAAGAAACGCGGTTCGGCAACGCCCTCTGAGAACGGGGGAAGAGAAGAAAAACAGCGCGAATCCAACGTCGGCAGCGCCGATGCACTGTAAAAGAGCAGAGCAAAGAGGCCGCAACTGCTGTTCACTGCCGTCGTCTTTTGGGGGGTACATCGCTTCGCTTTTGCCCCAGTGAGAGCGGGTCCACAACGTGTGAGGGCAGCCGCGACACTCCTCGCACGGTGCACCACCCGCCGTCACTTACGTGTGCGCGTGTGTGGGAGCGCATTTCAATTTTCTCCTCTCTATTCACATCTTCTTTTTACGCCTTGAACGGGTTGTTGTCATCGGCCAGCTGGCGTTTCTTCGTCCAGAACTTGGAGTACTTCTTCTGCGCCTCGCTGTCCTGGAAGGGCGCGCGGTACTCGGCCCACTGGCTGTACCGCATCACCACCTCGCCCCACGTCAGCGCGCACCGCTCCACCGGCGCCTCGTTCGCCTTGAGCGCCTTCGCCACACACACACGGTGCGCCAGCTGGGCGTTCTCGAGGTGCTTCTGGAGGGCCTCGCTAGGGGTCATCGAGTGGATCGCCTCATTCGAGAGGTCGTGGAAGGCAAGCTGCTGCGACATGACTGTGTGTGGGTGGGTGTGATGGGACAATGAACGGCAGGAGCAATTGGAGCGCACAGCAGCGGCGTGTATCTCAAATCGAAGAAAGAAAGACGGTGACACTATACACTGTGGCGCAGCGGCGGAGAAAAGGACAGGACACCGCACAGGGAGGGGAGGGAGACAACAACGATGGCCGTACATGAGGGAGAAGATGAGGAGGAGAGGCGGAGGGAAGGGAGAAGGACGGTCGGGCATTTGCTTCTCTGCGCGGCGAAACGCTCCTTTGGTACGACGGCATCGCAGCTGCAGCGGTGCAGCGAAGAAACAGAAAGAAGTGTCGCTGAGGGCTGCCGTTGTCGAGTGAAGACGACAGGGCGGCGGGGAGGAGAGTGGCGGCTTTGATCCGCAAATGAAGTCGCATGTGCGTTTGAAACGGAAGAGTTGCGGTGACTGCTGAGTCGCCGTTTCGTTGATTAGAAAGCCACGACAGTGGAGCTAACATCAGTGGGAGAAAACAGTTGCTGAAAGCAGGAAGCATAACGAAACTGTCTAGCATAAATTGCCAGGTTTGATGGATTGGGAGACCAGATCACCAAGTCTGTAGAAACGACTGGCGTGTGTTGATCTGCTGTTTCTCTTCCTCTCCTTGAAGACATGCACGCCACGCCAAGCTGAGAACGAGAGAGGCACCGCCTCTGAAGCCCTTTATTGCACCTCGCAGTCTTCCATGTCTGGTCGACACCGCGAGGCTTTGGTGCGTAGCGACTTCGCAGGAGCGGCGCTAAAAGCCGAAGATGTGCCCCTCTCCGTCTTCAGAGGTGCCTCTGGCCTCTTCTCCTCGGTCGTCAAGCTTTCTTCTCTTTCCTCTTCGGTAGCGTCTGCATTTGTATCGGGGGAGGACGATGCAGCACCGACAGCGACAACGGCCGCATCCTCTGCTGCCGCAGGCTCCACCTCTCCTGTCTCCTGACTCAGCAGCGCAGCCGCTAAGCGCACGGCCACCGTCTCGCAGTACGCCAGCTCCTCTCGTACCGCCAAGGCGACCTCGACGTTTGCGGCGGTCGTGTTGTTCTCCGGGCCGCCGGCCAACTCCCGAAGATCCGGTGAGAGGGCGGCGCCTTTCACGGCAGCGCGCAGACACCGCAACGTGCACGCTTGGCGAGCGTGGGGGCAGGAACTGCTGCTGTCTGCTGCACAGCTGCCGTCGCCGCCGTGGCGCGTGTGCTGGCAGTGCTGGAGGGCGTTAAAGACCTTCACTATAAAGTCTGCGGTGCTGAGCGACTCGAGAAGTAGGGCGTGCAGGGAGGCGGGAGCACCGCTGCTGTAACTGCTGTTGCTGCGGCGGAGTGTCGCTTCGTGATTCTCCGGCTGCTCAGCAGAGTCCGACGCGCTGCGATACGCACGCGCGCGCTGCAGGGCTAGGCGGTACCCTTCCACCCGGCCTTCCAACTCCCGCACCGTCATTTGCAGTTGCTGAACCTCCTCTTCTTTCTGCGCGAGCTGTGCACGAACCTTCTGCGGAGGCGCACCCGCCGTCGCCGCGGCCCATGCAGGTGAGTTCTCCTCCGCCTCCGCGAACATGTCCATCACGGTCGGGTCACGTAAAGCACGCTGGCACTCGAGCTGCAGCAGAGCATGTCGGCGACTCAGTTCCTCTACCTTTGAGATCAGATGTGTCTCGTGCAGCTCCTTCGCCTTGAGTTGCTCACGCAGGCGGTTGTTCTCGTCTCGGTACTGCCGCAGAAGACGGCTGACCTCCGCGCTGGAGGAAGTAGGGGAGTCCTTTGGGCCGAGTTCGCCGGACAGAACGCCATGCTGCTCCCTTTGCTTGTATACTTCTTGTTGGTGGAGACCTTCCTTGGTGGACTCTCCATCCCTCCATGTCCCTTGCAGGAGCGCACGCTGAGGTGCGAGGATGGCTGATGTGCAAAAATCCGTAGAAGAGGAAACAGAGGAGCTGTTCCGGAGCGAAGAGGACACTAAACCCTCTGGCGGTATCCTTGCGGCTCTGTGACGGCTGCCCGGTACGTAGAACCATCTATTGCCGACAACATCGCCGTGCGGTGGCAAGGGTGATGATGAGGCGGGTTCTTCTATGCTGTACTGTGTATCCAGCTGTGCCGGTGTGGTGCGCGCAAAGGCGCTCGCCTCGCGTCGCCACATCTGCTGGTGACCCGCGCTGCAGTGCGCCAATGAAAAGGGGGAAGAGGCTATGCTGCTTGTCGGCACACACACACACACACACAGCGTGCGACGTTCTTCTTCTATGAGAACCTCGAAGCCAGGGTGTTTGGTTGACAACACCAACGCACAAGCCGGTGGCGTAGGCGCCTTATCGGTGAAGGTGAAGGCGACGGACTGCATGGGGAGCACGAAAGAAGGAAGAAGAAAGAAGAAAGAAAACGAATGCGCAGAGAACAGCGGCGAGGTGAGAGAGACAAATAGTGGCCGCACCCAGACAAGATGCAGCGGTGACTTTGGACATGCAGGTCTCACCGTCAACAGGACAGGACGCAATTGAGAGAGAAAAAAAGCACAGCCTGCAGTTTTTTATGGCGCGTGTGTGGAGAGCTTGCGGGCGGACGCCGCGTTTTCGCCGATGAGCAGCGACAGACGCCGATTGGCACCGGCGCGTTGTCCTTTAAAGAGGCGGCGAGCTAAAACACGCATGTATGATCCGCATTGGCACGCTATTTGTTTTCTTCAGTTCACACCTTGCTGTATTTTTGGCGTTGTTGCGAAAGGAAAGCCACAGCGTGGACACAAGAAAACATTGTATCGTCCCATGCAGCGCAGTCGAGCGGAAATATCATCACGAAGCTCACAGATCTATGAAGCACCCAAGAGGACTTAGGAGACGGCAACAGATGTGCAGGTGCACAGGGATGTCGAGGAGTTGGAAACCGAAGCAACACATTCTTTTTCGTTCTTCCTCGCCACTACCGCATTCAGTGAAGGCGCACCGTTTCTTTTCAGCAACCTGGCATTCGGCATATACGCCACTGCGGAGGTCTCTGAAGAAGAAGACACGCGGCTTCATCCGTTGTGCACTACGGCTTGGCGTGGAAGGCGTGCCCACCCCAGGTGGCGGTGGGCCCCTCCGTCTTGGCATGCTTCGCAAACAGCTTCGCCGCGCTGCCCTGTGCCCAGCAGCCCCCACCGGTATTGCTGGAGGTGTTTGTCGTGGGCGTCATGAGCGACGTCGAAGCAGCAGCGCTTGCCAGCGCGCCGGCGTCGTCACGCAAGGCGACAGAGTCCACCAAAAGCGGCTGCAACTCCTGCCGCTTTGTGGCACGCTGGCGGGTGTCGAGTGTGCTGGGCGGCAGTCCGTGGTCGCTGCCGGCTGAGCCGGACGAGGGCAGCTGCAAGTACGGCAGACTCTCGGTGTCAATGGAGAAATCGGAGGGAGCCGTGTCGGGGGAGAAACTCGAGGTGCCCGCACCACCCCCACCACTGCGTTGCTGACCGCTGTATTTGTGGAGGTACTGCTTCCACGAAGTGTCCTCGCGCGCCACTTGGTCATCGCGGAGCCGCCGCTGCGCTCGCTCATTCGCCATCTTCCGCACCGTCGCAGCGAAGGCCGTGCGGGTCTCCGCCAGTAACATCGCATCAACGTTCAACACGCACAGTTTAATGGTTCCGTGAAGCGGAACGTGCGAGAAGACTTTGTAGATGTGCCGGGTCTCCTCGTTCTGCTCCATCGTGACGATCTCCTCGATCGTGCCGGTGACGGTGTCGGGCAGCGCGGTGTGGCGCAGCTTCGCATCGTGCTTCAACATCTTGACGGTGAGCATGTGCAGGTAGAAGGGCTGACCATCTCCCTCGGCGTACAGCTCCAAGTAATCGTCCTCCTCCCCGCCTACCGCTTTCGAGGCAGGACGCGGGGCCAAGGGAGGGGAGTTGCGCACCATCGACTGCGCCAGCGCCTTTGGCTCCTTCGTGACCTCATTCAGCGCGTCGAGTAAAAATTTCTCGACTTCGGCGTCGGACTCGTTCAGCGGCTGGGCGGCGCCTTCCAACTCCAACTCCCGCATCCTCTCCGAGATGCTCGTCGCGTCGGCGCAGCGCTGGTTCGCCTCGTAGGCCGCCGTGGCCACGACGTAGCGGCTCTGGTAGGAGCTAGGCTCCATGTAGGGCGGCAGGTCGATGGCGGGCCGCCCGCCCACCTGCGGAGGGGGAGAGGGGCGCGAGAGAAAAGGGTCGTCGTAGCGGCGCAGGACGCAGGAGTAGCGCTGCCGCTTGAAGAGATCAAACCGGGCCTGCATGCCCGCCTTTAAGGGCAGCACCGGTTGGAGGACGCAGGGACGCAGGGTGTAGAGCGTGAGCTGATCATGGCACATCGGGCAGGTGCGCGGCGCCCCCGCTGCCTTCTGCCGACTCATGTACTGCAGAATGCACGGCAGGCAGTAGACGTGGCCGCACTCCGTAATGCGCGGGGCGACCGGCATTTCCATGCAAATCGGACACTGAAACTCGTCCGGCGTCGTGCGCATCACCACCGAGTGCACCGTCTCCCACGGCACGATGCTGTCGCTCGACTGAATGCACTCCATCAACTTCCGCTGCCCCTGCGGAAGTCCTTGGGAGGAGCTGATCGTCAGAAGGTCGCCGCGCAGGATAAACTGGAAGTTTTGCAGCATGAAAGCCCGTTTTAGCACGGCGGTGTTGACGTTGCGCACCGGCCGCGGATGGCGGTACGTCGCGGCGGTGTTGGCGGAACGGATGTGGCTGCTGGGCAGCGTCGCCTGCAGCTCGGAGAGGTCCCACAAATTCTTCACGACGGTGCCACGGCCACCTCCCTTCTTCTGCTTCGGCATGACTAAGAAAATACAGATATATATAGTGAAGAAAACAGAGAAAGCGGGCGAGGAAAAAAAGTTCAACAGCTTTAGAAAATAAAATTCACGCAAGGTAAACAAAAATGTTTGGACTCCTCTTTCTTCGTGCTTGCGTCAACGAAAGCGCAGAAGGGAAGATGAAAATAAAACGCGAGAGGCTCAATCGATGATTATGGCAGAGAGAAGAAAAACTCGCACGAACGAAAATCCCCTTAAATAGCCGGTTGCTTTTGGCTGCTGTTTGAGTCCAGCCAGGGAAAAAATGTGAAATGCAGCAGGGATGCCTTATATAATACACAAAGACAGCTGTAACGATGTGCGGGAGACGTTGGTGTTATGCCAAGCTGACGGCAGCGTCTACAAAAACAGCTCATACATAACGCAAAGGCCAAGGTGAAATAAAAATATTTGCTTCTTCAAGTTAGCAGAACAAGCGCAGTGACTTTTACAGCCGGCGCCGTCTATGAAGCGACGCTTCAACGGCAAACGAGAAGAAAAAAAGAAAGAAAAAAAACATGCAATAAAACGCGTAGAAGCTACGGAGTTAGAAAACAGAGGTGCAAAGCTAAGCGGAGGTAAGTGACATGCTTCAAGTGCTTCGACGGAACGACCAGAGATGCACCCTGCACCCCGTCCGCGTCAGTGAAAGAAAGCGAGAGAGAAGGCGGGTGAGGGCGGGCAGACGAGTAAAGAAAAGGCCTCAACAGTGGGATGATGAGGGGTGAGGAGGGAGGGAGGGAGAACGCGATCAGCTTTGGATTCAAGACAGCCCGCTGGGATAGAGCGCGGTTCTTTTTTGGTTCCTTTCAACTTCCATAGAGGTCGTACATCGGGGGAACTTGAACACGTGGAGCTCTGCCGCCGTTGCAGATCCCTTTACGACCGTTTTGAATACCAAGTGGGGGTGCTCGATCCGTTTCTCATTTATTTACAACTGCACCAGCGTGCTGTGAAGATCGTGCCCGGTAAGGCAGAATAGAAAAAAGAGGGGCCGTCAGAGAGGACTACAGAACCTTCACAAAGCGCCAACTTCCTCGCTGCAGTCGCCTACCCCTTCACGCCCAGCGACAGAAAAAGTAGACCCCCGTCGAGATCACCCGCCCGCTCTGCCGTACTTCACAGCGCAGCGACACGCAGGGCACGTCGCCGCCGCGGATCACCGGTAGGCCCAGCTGCGAGCGCCACGGAGGCAGGCGGTAGTGCGGATACACGCGGGGGGCGGCGACAGATCATCTCCAGCGGCACGCCGAACACCGCATCCTCCGTCTGCACGACGTGATGCGACGAGAGACGCCACCCCTCTGCAGGCGCGATGGCTGCATCGTTCCCGAAGCAACGGCCGCGGTGCAGGCGAGAGAAGAAGCGCTGCACGCAGTCGTACAGCACCCACGGTGGCATGACCGTGTGCCCCAACCCAGCAGTTTCTTCGCTTCCTTCTCTTTCTCCACTCGCCTCTTTCGCCGGTGCTGTGGATGCCTCCTCGATGTCGTCGATCCCGTAGTAGGCGCGGTGCGCGTAGCCTTGGCCGTCACCCATCGACACGACCGCGCCGTAGAGGCCGCCGTGCACCTGCGCTCCTCCGATCACGACCGTCGAGACCGCAGACGAGCCCAGATCGCTTGCAGTGTGCGGCAAAGATGCGTAATCGGACGGGTTTGTAGGGGGTGCCTCGTAAGGCAGCGGTGTCCGCCGCTGCGGTGAGGATTGGGAGAAAGAGGAAGAGGAACTGGGAGAAGAAGATGCGCCGGTGCTGTTGTCGTCTGCGTCAGCACGGGGACCCTCCTTCGGTCCCGTCATCAGCATCGACGCGATGGGCTGATGGTCGCCGTTGAAGAGGGTCAGCTTCACATCGCTTTCTTTCCGGTGAGAGGGCCGCACCAGCTCCACGGCGCCCATCGCAGGATGCTGCGCTGCGAGATCAGCCCCCGTCCTTCCTTGCTGTGGGCAGGTGTTGCATGCGGTGTCCTGAGCGGAGTAGTAGAAGCAGTTCAAGGTACCGACGGAGTCCCAGAAGTCTGGCTTGGGTGCGTGTCGCAGCTTCACGTGGCTCTGGTGCACCGCGCGTGGCGTCTCGGCGAACTCGGCCAGCGTGTGCAGCAGCGTGTGAAAGTACAAAGGCGCAACAGCCGCGTGGAAGAAGGGCGCGGACTGGAACGGCAGGAGTTCGGGCTGATGCAGAAACGACGTCGTGAGGGCCGGCCCCGCGAGGGTTTGATAGGGCTGCACAGCGCCCACGAGCAGCTTTGGCACCTCCAGCGAAAGATCGCGCCGTAGGACGAGGGACGTCATGGTGGACGAAACCAAAGCCCAATCGTGAGGCAGCGCTGCGTAAAGCTGCCTCGTCTTTATAGGTACAAAACTCAAGCACTCGTTATGTATTCTGTCACTTGCTGTTGGACACGTGCGGTATGAGCGGTGAAGGAAAGGGAGATGGAGACAAGAGCGCAGAGAAGCGGCCGCCGCGTTGACGCATTGCGTTCTGCGCAGCTTGCGCAGTGCGGCACCGACCACGCATCCCCTCCATAAAGGGAAAACAAGGCACCATTTCAACCATGAATACGAGCGAGGGTGTCTCCACCCTCACTGCGACCCAACAGAGTTGGGACAAAGAAGCAGATATGGGAGAAAGAGACGCTTTTCTTTTGATACTCGTCGCCTTGTTTGCTTCAGCATTTCATAAGGATTTCTGCGAGAGGCGAACGCAAGGGGTGCATTCGTTGATGGCCGCACCCGTCCCACTGCAAATACGATCACTTGGGGGGCTCCGGAAAGGAGCAGGCACAAAACGGATGACATCGCGCAGCACCACGCAGAACGTGGTTGAGAAGGACGGGAAAAACACCGACAGAGTCATCCAGAAAAACGGAGCGAAGAAAGAAGTGCGCGAAGGTGTCGGCCGTCGGGAGCAGGCCCGAGTGACGCCCACGACGGCTCAGATGCGATAGAGGGAAGGAAGAGAGAAGGAGGAAAAAGGACGTACAGGGAAAAAGAGCGAGCTGAAGCACACAGCAGCCAAAAGATACAGATATAGCTACAGCGGATGTGTGTTGCCGGTAGCCCGGCAAGTGTCTACACGCTCCACACACACGCAAAAG
Source organism: Leptomonas pyrrhocoris (assembly GCF_001293395.1). Classification (NCBI taxonomy): domain Eukaryota; phylum Euglenozoa; class Kinetoplastea; order Trypanosomatida; family Trypanosomatidae; genus Leptomonas; species Leptomonas pyrrhocoris. The sequence continues at coordinate 19,396 of NW_015438384.1, forward strand.
AAAAAGAAAAAGAGAGGAAGCGAAGAGGGCGGAAGGAAAATCCCTGCAAACAGTGAGACGCACGCAAGCGCGCAGGGCTACGCGTGGATCCGGCACACACACGCCAACAAAAGGGAGAATAAATAAAAGCTCGATGTATAACTGCCTGTGCGAAACAAAGAAAACAAAGTTCGAAACCGACTACTTATTGGGGAAGACAAATGCGTCGTCTGATGATGCGTCAAAACTGTACTGCAGTGGAATCTATACAAAACACACAGGGGTAACAGGGCCAAGAAGGAAACACCAATCGTCAAAGAAATGCAGCGCAGAGGCGGACTCCGCAGATGTTAGCGCTTGTAGTCGAAGCGCATCTTGATAAGATACCGCATACGCACCTGTGCCACATCGTACACGATGTATTCCGGGTACAGCAAACACAAGTTTGTCGCCGCGTCGTTGACCATCGGACCCTTTGGCCACAGCACACCGTCCACCACCGTCGACTTCTTCGGATCGGGGTGCATCCTGCCAAGCCCCTTCGTCGAGTCAAAGCCAGGCTGCGCCTTCTCCATATAGCACGAGTTGAGGTACTCCTTCTGCTTGCCCAGCGCCGCCTCGCACAGCAGCATAAGACCGTTGTTGTTCGTCCGTGAGGTGCAGCAGTAGTTGGCGGACTTGGTGCACGTATCGGCCAGGTAGATGCCTTTGCCAAACATGTACCCCGTGCAGGGGGCCTCCTTCGGGGCGATGCGCAGACCCTGCGAGAGAATGCCGACGTAGTTGGTAGTGCGGCTGCCGTGCCAGAGAATCTGCTTGTTGCCGATGGACTTGGAGTGACTCTCGTAGCGCTGAGACTCGCCCTTGCGATTGACCTTGAAGACGGTTTCGACGTAAAGGGAGTACGAGTTGTGCGTGGCCCCGGCCGTGTTGCGCGCGTACTCCTCCACCAGCTGGAACTCCGCATCGGTGCGGGCCAGCGGCTGCAACTCGCAATCGAGGGCGTCGTAGGTCTTGTCGAGCGGGTTCTCCGCAGAGGCCGGCTCGCGGCTGAGCAGGCTGGAGCTGACCTCGAGCTGGGAGAGTGCGTCGAGCATTTGAATTTTGTCCTTCATCATCACCACGGTGTTGATGAGCGGCGGTCGGCGGAAGCCGAAGTCGTGCGGGATGAGGGTGTAGAACTCGCTGGTGGCTGCCTCCACGTTGGGGTTTTTCTTCTTCAGCTCCGCCTCAATCTTTTGCAGGGCGCCATAGGCCTTTTTGATCTGCTCCTTCGAGATCTTACCGAGAGGCATTCGCTTCGTATCAATTTCAAGCTCGCGCAGTGTGTTAGACATGGCCGACTGGCTGCTGATCATGTGGATAAGCTCTTGCACCTCCTTCGGCAGCTTCGACTTGGGTGGCGCCGCCGCCTCCGTCTTCGGCTTCTTCTTTGCCTGTCCATCACCGCCCGCCGCCTCTGCCTCCGCCTCGTCGTCGTCGTCGTCCGCGCCGTAGTCGATGTCCATCAGCTGATACTTGCCCGCCACCTTCACAAAGTTGGGAGTGGCAAACTCATTGCACGTCTTGGACCGAAACTTGGACCGAAAGGCCATTTTGCCGGCCATCAAGTTGGGTCGCGGCTCCGTTGCTTGCTGCCCCGGAACGCCCACGCGGCCCCACCGCGTAAAGAGGTAGAACATCGGTGACACCTCGTCCTGCAAGAGCTGGATGACGTAAAACTTGTTGTTATTGTCGCCCACGTTGGTTTGGTTCAGCGTGCACTGCCACACCAGCCCGTCGTCCTCCACCACGCGGCAGGTGCTGGCCTTCGCGAAGTACGGGTCCACAACGCCTTTTCCTTTCTTGATCAGCTTGTCCGGCACACTTTTGCTGGCTGCAGCGGAGGTGCTGGGGGGAACTGGAGCAGGGGCCGGAGCTGCTGGCACCTTGGCTGCGGCCTTCTTTGCCGCCGGCTTTGGGGCCGCCTTTGACACTTTAGGGCTGGCCTTAACAGCCACCTTTGGGGCCGCCTTCGCCGCTGCGGCCTTCTTTGCCGCCGGCTTTGGGGCCGCCTTTGACACTTTAGGGCTGACCTTAACAGCCACCTTTGGGGCCGCCTTCGCCGCCGCGGCCTTCTTTGCCGCCGGCTTCGGCGCCGCTTTTTTCGGGGCCATGTTGGCGGTACCGAGTCGAACGAAGGCGATGAAAGCAACGAAAGAAGAGAGGGGAGACGGGAGAGGAGGAAGGCTGCGAAAGAGGGGAAAGGAGAGGAAACGAAATCCACAGATGATGAAGGGCGCTTGGTGCGCCGCAGCGAGCGAGCAGCAGCGAGAAAGGTGAAGCGATGAAGAAGCGGGGAAAGGGAGGAGAGGTGGTCGCCGTTAATGAAAGGAGAACCATAGAAAGTTGATGATGTGCCGAGAAAGCCGGCACGCATAAGGGGGAAAAAGAGATGAACAGCGCTATTCCTTTCTTACTTGAGCACGGGAGCAAACGTTTCTGGTTCTCCGCGGAAGATAAGAAGAAACTCCGTTGCGCGCACTACGTCACTTTCATACCATGAAGCACATCTCTCACAAGCAACTTCTTCTTTTTTTCCACTTGCCGCTTCAGTCGGCGCAGCGTAAGTTTGCGCGTGTGTAGCTCGCGTTGATACAGCACTAGAACACGTCGGCGAGAGCACCGACGACGACAACAACAGCGGCAACGTGTGTGAGCGAGGAGACGCTTCCAAGCGAGGGGTACGCCGATAACAGAAGAAACGGAAAGGAAGGAGAGAAGACAAAATTCGCAACGAATCCCTCCAACGCGCATCGCCACATGAACAACGATAGCTTCGACAACAGAAAGACAACGCGTTACGTGTGTGTTGGGATGAGCACCGCATCCGCAGACGGGTTCAGGTCCATGTGCTCCAGATCGTCCACCGCCATGGAGATGATCTCCTCCACGTCCTTGTTCACGCGGCCGCCATTCGGGTCCGACACGCGCCCGTACTTCACGTTCAGCAGCTGCATCAGCACCTCCTTTCGCATCTCGTCCGGGTCTGCCACGTACGTTTGCAAGTACTTCCCACTCGAGTACTTCAGCACCTGCGTCAGCTCCAGTGGGATCAGCCAGTCCGCCGGGTAGTAATGTTTCGTCTGCTCCCACATAAGCGCGATGTCCTCTGGTGAGCCTTTGCCTTCACGCAGCAGCACCACGCGCTGGTGCAGCAGCGGCCACGGCGGTCGGCGTGGGTCGTTGTGCCGCTGACGCTGCGCCTCCAGCTCCGGCGGCAGCTCAATCGGGCCCGCCTTCTTCGTCTCCTTCACGGAGTACACAGAGAGGAAGCCGATCGACGCAATAAAGCCAAAGAGAAAGGCTGACTTGGCTGTGTAGGGCTCGATCTCAATCCCCGTAAAGCTCGAGAGGCTCGAAAGGCGTCGGGCGGTGTGGCGGAACATGGCTGCTACGTGGGGGTTATGCCTTTTGCGGATGAGCTAGTCCCGTAAAGGCAGTCGTGTACTCTCGGCGGCAACCGTCGATATAAGCAAACCAGTTCTTCAAAATTGTGAACGTCTGCGTGTGATCGTGAACGGCGCTAACGCTCGTGGTGCGGCAAGAGGAAAAGGTCGCGGAAAAGGTTAGGCGAAGAAGACATTGAGAAAAGAAAAAGCTGAGCAACGGCTTTCGTGCCCAACAATTCATCCATACAGAGGAGAAAGGAGGGAAGCAAAAGCTGAAACCCCTTTCAACAAGAAAGTCGCGATCGCCTCACCTTAAACACAGACGCTACCGTACGTATGAAAAAGACTCATCCCTTTGTGTTACACGCATGCGCACACCAAGCAGCGAGTTGTACCTCCGCTCCCGTTCAGACGGCCGATTCGTAAACGCCAAATGACAACAGAGTACGCAGGATCAGTCAAGTGTTGTACCCGAAGAAGAGCACGCCTCAGCATTCCGTGAAGGAATCCGTTTGCTTAGTTGTTGGGTTCACATAAACAGCAATGAAAAACTCTTATCGTCCTTCAAGTACATAAACCGCAGACGTGCGGGGTGCACATCATCAAAACAAAAAGAAATTCATAGATGCTTCGCAGCAGCGGCGGCTGAAATCGGCATGGGAGGAAGACACGTACGTGCGACACATCGATTACGTCGCAGTGCGAATACCCAACAGAAGGGAAGAGGAAAGGACGCACATGCACGCACACGAAGAGAGCAAACGGAGGCGAGAAAACAAAGAACTAAGAATTTTACATCAACACCCGCGAAACGAAAAAACGGTGCTGCCCAAAACGGCGCATGCGTCTCTCTCTCTCTCTCTCGAGCGGCTCAGAGAGCGCGGCGCGTGCGACCCTTCTTTGGTGTGTGGCACAGAGGACAGTTGCGATACTTGTCCATCAACGACTCCACCGCCTTCCGATGGCACACCGAGCACTGCCACGCCTCGTCCTCTGACACGATGGCGCTGCCGCTCACCACGCAGGTACTAAACGGCTGCTGGCACTTCACGCACTGCTGCGCCCACTCCTTATTGAAACTGCCGCACGTCGGGCAGGGGATGGAGTCCACCGACGTGTCCACGGGCGGGTGCGTCATGAAGATGCGCATGGCGAGCTCAGCGAAGCGGTGCGGCGGGTCACATAGATTCACCGTTGGGTAGGTGAGCGCTGCTGTGCGGGTAACCCCCTTCCCGGGGTTCGTTAGCTGAAGGGACGTCGTCGTGCCGGACAAGACGGAGCCGCCCCCGGCAGACGGTGCGGTGCCGCCGGTCATCGTGCCGGCGCTCGTGTGCGCCATCGTGCGCTGCGTCACGTCGAGGTCCAAGGAGAAGTTCTCCAGCTGCACGGCAGCGCCGGCGCCGCCCGCCTGGTCGTTGCGCTCCGCATTCTCCAGCCGAGCAAAGGCCTTACTGCAGAGGCCGAAGTTCTTGGCGAGGTACGCAGTCAGGGCAATGAGGCTGTAGGCGTCGACCGGCGCCACCAGGTCGTCGTACTCCACCAGCCGCATCGCGAGCACGAGGGCGACCTTGAAGTTCTTGTCCAGTATCTGCTGCTGGCACATGAGAAAGAAGTGAAAGGCTTCGGCCCCGCGCCACGCGGCGTCGAGCGTGCGCTCCGACACTGCGCTGCGGTCTTTGTTGAGCATCTCCGACACCACCTCCGCCCCGTCGCGGTTCAGTGCGATGGCGGCCATGCGGTACTTCTGCACCTCCAAAGCGGACAGCACGTAAAACTTCTTTGCCTTGAGGGGGTCCGTCAGGGCAGCCCGGCGGCCCAACTTCGCCAGCAGCGTCGCCGCCTCGTCATGCTTGCCGGCTTTGCGGTACAACTCGATCGCCTCGGTCAGCCGCTCCCGGTGGATGAGGTACTTCGCATACTTGTCCAGTAGCTGTCCGACGTCTTCGAGGTGATTCTCCTCCGCCAGGCTGATCGCGCGGTTCCACATGTTCACCTGCACGCAACCGTCGACGGCCATGCGCGGCTCGCCGGCGGCCACAAACGCCTCCGCGGCCTCCTCCCCCATCCCGACCGTCAGCAGCATGTGACCGAGGGTGAGCATCAACTCCTTGTCGTGGTCCGCCATCGAGATGAGCTGTGTCAGCATCTCAAAATCTTCAATAATGTAGAAGACGCGTGCGAGCTTGCGGTAGTGGCGGCACTGCGTGTAGTACTGCGATGCCTTGGACCACTTCTGCCGGTCTGCGTAGTGGTCGCCGATGTTCTCCCACGCCTGGAAGAGAAGCGCTTCATCACCGCCGCCTTCCTGGACGAGACGCACCACGCCGAACCAATCCCCGAGGCGGTAGCGCAGATCGAGCGCGAGGTCTTTGCGGTCGACGTCCTTGTATAGCCGCTCCGCCTCGTCGAAGCGGTGGTAGTACGCGTTGACCTCGGCCAGCTGCTTCTTCGGGTCGTCGAGGCCGCGGATGCGCTTCACAAACTGAATCGCCGGGTAGTCTTTGCAGTGGATGAAGGCGACCTCGGCGTAGGTGAAGTCGAGCTGAAAGAGCGCGTGCTCCGCCAGCAGGGCCCACAGCTTCGTTTGGTTGCGCTGCTCCGCAAACTCGTAGGCGGCCTTCACGGTGCCCTCGTGCAGTATCGCCTGCATGTCCCGCAGCAACTGGACCTCGAAGTCCACCACGTAGTCCTTGCGCGGCCGCTCCGGGTCTAAGAGGAGCTCGTCGAACTGCAGGGCGCGGATTTTCAGGTGTTTGAACTTGCACAGGTTTGCGCACGACTGCAGCGGCTCCTCCGCCACGCCGTGGTCGTACACAAACATTCGCGTCTTCTCCATCACGGCGAAGCGGAAGGGGTCGTCCGAGGCCCAGCAGAAGTTCCACACGTCCTTGCGCTCGATGCCCTCGATGGCCTCCGCCTTGCGTGGCACGAGCGAAAACTTCTCCTTCTCGGTGCGATAGACGTTCATGATGCCGCCAAGATCAATCACCGCCAGCTGCGTTGAGTCGCAGTTCGCCGACATGGACTGCGCACGGGAAGGCAGGATCGACTTCGCCACGAGCTGCAGCGGCTCTAGTTGATAGATGTGCAGCGTGCCGGACTCTCGCGAGACGTACATGTAGTCCTCGCTGAGGCAGACGGCGCAGATGAGGTCGTTCGTGAGGGCCGCGCGCGTCTTCATCGTCGCCTCCGTGTCGCCGCGGACGATGTCGTCGACGTGGATGATGCGCTCGCGGCTCTCCGACCGGCTCGCCTGCATCGAAATCGGGTCGAGGGCGTCGACGGCGGCGGACGGGTCGCGAAACTGCCAGAGGTACACGTTCTCATCACCGCAGCAGACGATGTGCGACGAGTTCATGTCGTACGTGTACGGCTCCAAGTCAATGAAGCGCGTCTCAAGCGGGCTGCCGATGTTGTTCACCAGCTGAATCATCGACTGCTGCTGCGCCTCGTCCGGCCGGCAGATGAGTACGCAGGCGTCGCCGCACGCGTTGAGGTACTGCAGGCCGCGGATGCTCTTCGTCCACCGCTCGTTGGAGTTCACATTCCAAAACATGACGCTCTCCTCCACCTTGTCCGGCACGGTGAAGGAGAAGACAACGGTTTGTTTGAAGTAGCAGTACTTGTAGTCCAGCCGCACGTTGGCGAAGTACACAGAGGAATCCACGGCGATGGCGACGCGCAGACCGCCGCCCTCCCAGGTGAGGCCCCCGCACTGCTTGCCCGCCACCCGCAGCGTCCGAAGATGGATGCCCTCGTTGCTGAAGAACTGCGTGACGATGACCGACGCGTCGGGGGTGGCCGTCGGCGTCACGGCTGCGACCGCCAGCACAGTGCCCTGCGGGTTCCACGCAATGTACTGCACAGGAATGCCGCTGTCCATGATGTAAGGCTGCTTGTCGCCGATGCTGCCCATCAACTGCATCTTGCCGGAGACGTAGCACACGCAGAGCGTCGCCAGTGGCTCCGGTCGCTCCACCCACGCCGCATTCCACGCCAAGCCGGCCAATCGGTGCTGCGTCTCCCCCTCCTCGCACTGGACGCTCACCTGACTGAGCTGCGTACCGCTGACGGCGTCGTGCACAAACACGTCGCCCGACGAGGTGCCAAAGAGGATGAAGAGCCCGTCCGCACTCCAGCACACCTTGGCCAGCTCGTAGGGCAGCTCGCGGCCCCAGTAGCGGTTGCCCTCCACACCGCCCACAATCACGGCGCCATCCTCGTACGCAATGCAAATCTTCGTGCCTACCGGGTTCCAGCTGAGGTCAACGACGCGACTGGAGTTGCGGTTGTTCACCATCTCCTCGAACCACATCCCTTTGTGCAGCATCCACACGATGATGCGTCCGCTGACGTCGCTGCTGGTAAGCTTGCAGTACTGCTGGTTCCACGTCACGAGGTCCACGGTGTTTTCGTGGCCTTCAAGGGTCTGATTGGAGGAGAGACCGCCCGACTTTTGTCCCTGCGGCCCGCCGTCCACCTTCAGCACCTTCAGGAGGCCTTTGTCACCTCCGCAGGCCAGCCAACCCTGCTCCTCGCTCCAGGCGATCGCCGTGACCTTTACGCCGTTCGGCATGGCGATGCGCTTGCTGAGGTAGACGAACATTCTTGGACAGCTATTCGGGTAAATCTGTTGTAAAGAGAAAAGATGTGAAAAGAAAAGTTCTATTTAAAACATATATCTACGGTTCCACTTCAGGTTGGAGTGAATTTTTACGCGGTTTGGGTCGAGCTGTTCGCCCACGATAACGCAGCACCGAGAAGGAAACGAGAATTTATTTTCCGAGAGAGAGGGAGGAAGAGACTGTGTGTGTGCCTCTCGTTGGACCGTGAACTCAAACAGCTTTACCTACTGCAACCGGCGTGTTAGAAGAGCAAAGAGCAGGGGAAAAAATAGAAAAAGAGAGGGGGAGGGCAACACGCACCTCGCAGCGGTGATACCAATCACTCATTACGCTCTTTGAATGGTTGCGAGAAGCTCAACGTGGACATGCGCACGGAAGAAAGAGCTGCTTGTGTGTTGCACCAGCCCGAGTAGAAACAGATGCTCCACAAATTGTTTGACCGCAACGGACAACAAAGAGCGCAAGATGGGGAGGGGGTGTGCTGGCAAAGGCTCTATGGTACGTTCTGAGTTCAATCTTTTTCTTCTTCCGTTTGCGGAACATAAGTATATATATACGTGTTTAACTTAAAAAAGGGAGTTTCTGACCACAGCGAGCACGTCTTGTCGCTGCCGCTCGAGAACGCGCGCAGGATCACGCCTGGACGACATGAAAGCCGAGAAAAAAGCAGCAAAAGCTAGCAACAACACGCGAGAGCCACGAGAGAGATATTTGTGTTCCCGCACACGAGTTTCACGAGGAGGGCGCTCAGCGCTGCGGCTTCGTTGACGAACGAAGAGTCAAAAAAAAAGCAAGAAAAACTCTAGTCGACCACTCTCAGATCAGGAAGGAAGGAAGAAGAAAGGAGAAAGGAGAAAGATCAATAAAGTGCAAAACAGTGTCGTTACATCCCTGTATCGTTTTCATTTTCCTTAAAGGGTGGACGGCGTTATTTTCTTTTTATATTTATTTTTGAACCAATTAGAACTTTACGAAAGGGAGTTTCTTGCAGACTCAGATCGTCTGCATTTCCACCTCGTGGGGTTGGAAAAGGGGCGGGACGGTGGGAAAAAAGAAAACAGCCTTTCCTGGAGAGAGGTCGACTGGAGGCGAGAGAAAGAGAAAGGGATAGTAGTGCAACATGAAGCTTTCGATTCATCTCCCGGCGATTTTTTCCTGGCGCAAGCTCTCAGAAAAAAGAAAAAGATGCACGCGGGAAATAGATGGTACGCCCTGCAAAGGTGCCAGAAACTTCGAACAGCGTCGAGAGCATGAAAGGGGGGAGGGACGTGAGGAAAAGCCGGGAGCACGCGCGTGCTTGCGCTCTCGCACTCCCCTGCGTATTACCGTTCGGATAGCAAACACCTTCTCTACGTTACGTGAAAACTGAATAAGGGAGGAGAAAAGGAAAAGACAATCGCTCTGCACATACTTCCATCCGCTCGTGGGAGAAGATCAGCGAAGGAGTGGTGCGCAGAGACAGCTACAGGTAAAAATCATTCCGTTTTGTCGCTGCACTGGAGAGAAAAAAGAGGGGGTCAAATTACGGAGGCAACGATAAAAAGCCGAACGCAACGCGTGGATCACTGCATAAATTCTTAGAGTGAAACACCTTACGAGTACGTGCTTGAGTGCGAGCTCGAGAAAACACAAAAGAGTCAGCATCTGCTGGTCAAACAAAAACAGAAACAGAAAACAGAGATACGAAACCAACGAGACGTCGCCTAAGAAGTAGCTATATTTATTTTGAGGCGATTACGTGCGTGCGTTTCACGGATGCGATCAACGAAAGAGCTTCCTCTCCGCGTCGCCACTTACAGCTTCGACAAGTTCACATCGTTGTACTTCTGGCCATTGTACGGCTTCAGCACGAAGCCGGCGGCTTTCATCATCTTCTGCACGTTCTCCCAGTGCTCGGCATCCATCGTCTCCACCTCCATGTGCAGCGTCGTCACGTTGATGTCGCTGATCAGCGGCGTCTCCTGCGACACGGTTTTGACGGAGGCCCCGGTCTTCGCCAACGCCGTCATGAACGTAGCGAGGCCGCCGACGCGGTTGGAGATGGCCACATCAAACATGTGCAGGCGGTCGGAGGCGTAGAGGCCGTGGTTGATGACGCGACCGAGCAGGGTGATGTCGATGTTGCCTCCCGTGATCAAGGTGATCACCTTCTTCCCCTTCAGCTTCTCATCCAACTTGCCGGCCATGATGGCAGCCAGACCGGTGGCCCCGCCGCCCTCCACCATCATCTTCTCCACCTCCAGTAGGTGCAGAATAGCGCGGGTGATGTCCGACTCCGGCACGGTGATCACCGTGTCCACAAACTCGCGGATGAGTTCGAAGGCGTTGGTGCCGACGACGTTCACGGCCAAGCCATCCGCCACCGTGCCTCCATCCCCGACAGGGGTGTAGATGGGCTTGCCGGCCTTCAATGCCTCCGTCACGTCCGGGCAGCGGTCCGACTCCACGCCGATCACCATCACATTGGGGTTGAGCTTCTTCACTGCGAGGGCGATGCCGCCCAGCAGGCCACCGCCGCCTACCGGCACCACGATGGCGTCCACGTCCGGCATCTGGTCCAGGATCTCAAGCCCGCAGGTGCCGGCGCCGGCAATCACGGCAGGGTCGTCGTAGCCGTTCACGTAGGTCAGGTGCTCCTTCTCAGCGAGGCGGAAGGCCTCTTCCTTCGCCGCGTTGAAGTCCTTGCCGAACAAAACCACCTTCGCCCCGAAGTTGATGCAGTTCTGACGCTTCACAATCGGTGCGTTCAGCGGCATCACCACGACGACTGGAATGCCCAAATTGCCGCCGTGGTAGGCGAGCGCCTGCGCGTGGTTGCCGGCCGAGGCAGCGATCACGCCCTTCGCTCGCTTCTCCTTCGAGAGACAGAGCAGCGCGTTCAGCGCACCGCGTTCCTTGTAGGAGCCGCTGCGGCGCATGTGGTCGCACTTGTAGAACGTCTGCACCTCCGTGTTCGGGATGGGGCGGCCTTTGATGACGATGGTGGGGTGCAGATAGCGGCTGATGCGACGGCGGGCGAGTTCGACGGAGAACCACGACACCGCCGCGCCCGACCGCTCCTCCTCCAAGCGCTTCAGCAAGGCCTTCTCCTCCGCGGCGGGGGATGGCGCTTTAGCATCAGCAGACATTGTTGTGCATGGGTGGGTGGGTGTGGAACGTATTGTGTGGGACTTATTGGATAACCTCTTGCTCCTACGTGTATCCTCCTTTGGTGATGAAAACAAATAATAATAATAAAATAGATTTAAGGGGTGTTGTTTTAAGTTTGTTTTGTTTTTCAGTTTTTTTTTGAAATTTTAAAGGTCGAAGGAAAGTGAAGGCGCGGAGGCACTTAAAGCTGTAACGGGTTGGCACAAACAAAATCCTGCGATCCGTGAGACGCGTATGGTGCGTGTGTGTGAGAGGTTGTATTTGCAGCAAAGATAAGACCGGAGAAGAGAAACACGTTAGAGAGCTCGGGTGAGGAGTAAACAAGCCGGTGCGTATGCGCCACCATGACGTGTGCAACCCTGTCATTGCAGCATTCGATCATGGGCAGAAAACACGCTGAACGAGACAGCTGAAATCCTTTCACGACCCGCACACAACCAACAACTGCTTGAAGCTCCTTCGCCTTTATGTTTCTCGTCTATTTTCATTCGCCTCGCTTTAAGCAGCAGCATTTAGCAATAATAATAATGCGTAGCTGACATTGGAGGGGAAAGGCCCACCGAGCCCCCCCCCCCTCCCTGCTTGCACCACGCTTTCTGCACCACCCTCCAGCAGAGAATACGTCAACCGCAACGACAATCACAGCCAGTAAAAAGAGAAGGCACCAACTCCGCCGTGGCAGGCACCGATGCACAGACGCCGAAGCAAAATTCCTTTTTCACCTCGTTCTCCCTACTTCGCGGCGCACCCGGGAGTGTCCTTCTTCGTAGCTTGGCAGCAGGCGTATCCCCATTGAAAACTCGCTGCATCAAAGTAGCTGCCGTAGGCGGCAACGTGGCCGTTGTGCGTCGGCACCCACGTGACGGCGGCCGCCTTCATCAGCGAGCGAGGTCCTTCCGACACAGCTGGTGTGTTTGCTGATTCTCCTGCGAGCGCTGGTGCGGAAGACGGAGAGGAGTACAACGTCCTGGCGGGTTTCTCGCCTTCATTCTTCGCGGCGGAAGTGTGGGCTGAGTCGGCCGTGTCGTCCGTTGGTGCCTCTGTCTTGACGGCACCGTAAAGGGACCGCAGCAGCACGTCCTGCGCGGTCTCCGGCCTGGCCTGCGCCGTCGTCTCCGTGCCGCTTGCCTCCTCCTGCGCACGCGTTCGCCGCATTGCTTCGTCGAACTCGAAGTCCACAAACGACTTCGACTGCCCCGTTAGGAACCGGTGCTGCGACTCGACGTAGTTGTAGTAGTCACCGGACCGGTAACGCTCCAGGTCGCCCTGGAAGGTTTTGGTGCTGTCCGCCGCGTTTGGGTTTGCCCGCATGGAGCCGGTCTTGGGGTCGAAAAAGAGTCCGTCGTGCTGTTCTAAGTTGTGCAGGTACTTGGGCAGCTCCTTCACCTCCACGCCGCCGTGCTGGGGGGTGCGGGTGCCGAAGACGTCCTCCGGCCGGTGCTGCTTCACCGCCGGGCTGGCGCTCCCGCTGGTTGCCGTGGAGCCGTCGTTGTCGCCGTCGTCGCGCACCGCCCGCATCAAGTCGACGCCGACGTCGCCGACGAAGCGATCCCGCTTCTGCGAGTACGTCTTCGGCTCCTGCTGCGTTTCCATGTCCACGCCGGTGACCCTGTTTGTGTAGACGCTCCCCACTTTCTTCTTGGCCTGGAAGCACTCGTTTGTTCGGTGCGTGCGCGACCCGCAGTTCCTGCACGCCCCGGCCGTGAAGCGCGCCGCCTGCCCCTTCACAACAACTCTATTCACCGCGTCGTGCAGCACCTCGTCGGAGGCCTGCGTATCACCGCCGCTGCCGCCCTGCTTCTGCTGGTGCGCCAAGGTGGGGCCGGAGGCACCGTAGTACCACGGCGCACGTGAAATGAACTCAGGAATGTTGGGGCTGATCTCATGATGCGTCTCCGTGTCGACGGCCAGGGGCGCCAAGCCAAACTTGCGCTTCTCCTGCAGTTCACGCTGCTGCCGCAGCAGCTGCCGCACCGACGCGTTCTTCTTCGGCTCATCTCCGTTTGGCTCCATCGCTGGGCAGCGCCTGAGGCGACTGTGGAGAGAGACACAGGATCGGCTAAACGCGTAGCGGAAAAGAAAGAAAAGAGGTGCTTCTACACTTAAGCAAAAATGCGTATTCGATTGCAATCGTTCGCTGGTTCGCTGACCGAGACTAGCGAGAGAACAAACACATGCGTGAGTGAACGGGGGGAAGGGGAGAGGGGAGAGGGGTGTCAGAGTGAAGATAAGAATAGCGCGGACACGCGTCATGGTTTTGAGGAACCCAAAATGCGCGGATTACAGCGAGCAACGAATTCTCATTGTAATTGGTAGTGCTCCATTCAAACAACCGTCTTCGCTTGTCAGCTTGTTTGCTGTTGGAGCGCTTCCACGCAACACGCGGCCAGCGTGTGCAGAAACACATGTGTGTGCGAGGCAGCAGAAAACCTTGGTGCCTTCTGCCTGAATTCCGCAGCTGCGGATGACAACGCTGGCAGAACAAACGAGAAGAAAGAAAACTCCCGCAATCACATGTCCTCTCAGCAAGGAATCAGCCAGTGTGCTTTGTCCTTTTGTTTTTGTTCTTGTACTGTTAAGGATGATGGACGGCTTTGTGCGTTCACCTGACACGACAAAAAGCTCTGTCAGGAGGCCAAAAAATAATAATATAGGTGTCACCAGCGGCCCACCGCGACGCACGCGCCCACCGCACACAAATCAACCCGGCAAACATCAGAGGGAAACACAAAAATTCTCCGCCGCCGACAAAAACAGGAATAACTCGATAAGAGACAACTCAAAAAAAAAGAGAAAACAGAAATGTGAAGACGGCAACTGTAGCGTGAGCGGCGCAAACATCCTCTGCAGGGGATCACCTACAAATGCGGGGGCGCTGACACCCCGGCCTGGTGCGTTCATGGCGAGAAAGAGTAAAAAGTCTTTTTTTTTACCGGAAGAAACCCTTGCGTTTCGAATGTTGCCTTGAGGAAAAGGACGCGGTGGTACCTTCACTCACACACACTAAAGGAGAAGAAAACGGTTCTATGCATACGTGAGCGCACCTTGCTTCTCTCCTCTACGACATGCTGGAGCCGCGCGACATGTACAGCTGATACAGCGGGGGACAGAAATTGGGCCCGAAGAAGTCGAAAATCTCCTCGATTTCCTCACCCCCCATCGGGTCCGCGAAGAAGTCTTGATGCAGCGCCAAACAGCGATTAAAGACCGGTGTCAAGATGCGGGGATCCTTCACCTGGAACTTCGCGAGTGACCACAACAAGCGTCGTGCTTGATTCGAGTCAAGGTGCCGACACACGTAGACACTCCGCTCCGACAACGCCACGACCATGTCCTCCTGCAGAAAGAATGTGCGCGCAAACGCGTGAATTGTGTTGACCAACCCGATGGCGTCAAACTGATCAGCGATCGAGGCGGCGTGCGAGGCGAGCCGCTTAAAGAGCTCCTCGTCCTTCAGCCCAAAGTGGGCGAGAGCCGTGACGGTGTAGGAGATGTCACGAGCGTCGTGGTCCTGCACCACAGCCAGCGCACGCTCCGCCAAGTTATCGAAGAGCTCCGGGTTGTTAATGCCAATGCGCTGAAAGGCAGAGAGGGTGACGCTGATGTACTGCGCGTTGAACTCGTCAATAAGCTCCACCGCACGATTTGTTAGAACGCCAAAGAGCTGGTCGTAGCGGATGCCAAACATTGCGAAGGCCTGAAACATGAGGGCGACCTGCTCCGCGTTCATCTGGTCGACGTACTCCATCGCCTTACCGGCGAAACGCTTGCTTAGCTTCGCATCCTTCAGCCCAGCCTTGGAAAAGGCGCAGATCAACGGCACGAGTTCATTCACCGTCACGCGCTCCCGCAGCGACATGGCCCGGCGTGCGATGGCGCCGAAGACGTACGGGTCGCGTAAGCGCAATCGGGAGAAGGCGTTGGCTAAGATGACGAGGTGGCTCGCCTCGAACTCGCCCACACGGACGAGGCTCTGCACACGGCGGGAGAGCAGCTCGTACATCTTCTCATGGTTGATGCCCGTCTTGGAGAAGGCGCTAATGATGTTCGTCACCCCTTTGGCGTCGAGGAAGCGGGCGTTGCGGGTCGCCTTGATGGCCTGCATCTCAATCACCTCCCGCGCGTCCCGCGACTTCAGCGTGGCACAGGCGGTCACGACAATTGGTAGAATGTCAAGGGAGACGAATTTGTCGTTCTTGAGACAGTAGTCGATGCACTCCCGCACCACCCGCGCGTCGCTCTCCATGCCGAAGTACACCGCCGTGTTGAGCAGCAGTGCGACGGAGCGGGCGTCGACGTTTTGGCCGCTGATGGACGTGGCGAAGAGGACGCGGCGGGCCTGCTGGGCCAGCATCGGATTGCCGCCCCGCTCTTGGTGCAGCTTCTTCATCTGTAGCGCTTCCGTTGCGATGTTGCGCGCTGCCAGCTGCGACCCGCGCGGCGTCTGCGGCATCGCCAACTCATTCGCGGCGATGTGCCGCCCAAAGGAAACAGGGGCCTGACCGGAGGTGGCGCCGCTGTAGCGCAAGGCGTCGCCGGCGGCGGGGTGGGCAGGTACGGGCGAGGTGGTGTGCGGTGGGGCGGACCCGTCCGCGTTGGACGTGGACTGGTGCCGGCGTGTCGCTCCCGCAGCGCTGGGGGAGGTGAAGAGGGACGCCAAGAGAAGGCCCGGGATGCCTCGGGCTGCATCGGGCAGGCTCAACCGCCGTGACGTGGGCAGTCGCAGCCGCAGCACGCTGACGCTGCGCATTCGCACGGTGCAGAGGAATGATAATAAATAAATTAAATCTGAACAGACGCGATGCACCTCACGCCGATTGTGGTGATGAAAATAAAACTGGACGACGGTGCGTTCACGGTGCGGAGAGAACTCCCCCCCCCCCCCACCGCGGTCTTTCGCAATGGAGGCGGCGCCGCACGGCTCTCCGCAAATACACCGAGGAAAAAAACACGGGAAAACCTGTACGGCAGACTCGAACCCGAGACTGGCGGGATATTCCAGAGCACTCTGCACACAGAAGAAAGAACACTGAAGCTGCAGGTGGCGGATGAAGGAAAGTAACGAAGGCGAGAGGAGGGTCGAAATGGCAGTCCGTGCCAGAAAGCGGTGCCATTTTAACTCGACTGTGAGGCAGACCGAAAGAAAGTTCCTCTTATCGACAACTAAGACACATGGAATTTCTGTCTGTGTGTGTGTGCACAGCAAAAGCGCAGCACTTAGGACGTAGTTGAGCACGATCGCAAAAGATATTTACGTCGTGTTTGATGATCAGCCACGCTAGCTTGACTTTGGTGGTGATGCAGCGTGCAGGAGAACTCTTAAAACGGCTGCGGTAGCCAAAGCACTGAAAAGGCGGAGAGCGCTAATTCTTGCACTCTCACAAACCACCGTCTCCCCCCAAGCGGCACCTCACCATTCGATAACGATATCTCGCACCGCCCAAGCCCCGCCGCTCCCTCGCTTCCTCTTCGCCGTTGCCTTCATCACCACGTAAACTGATCCACGGACGGCGTCAGCGCGGGCGGCTCTGGATGCTGTAGCGGCTCCGCGCGTGTGGCTAAGTTGACAGCCGCCTCACGGAAAACGGCGCAGCGAAACGGGGTAACGTAGAGCTCCTTCGGCACCCGCTTCAAGATGCGATTCTCACGGCTGAGCAGCTGCATTGCATCCGTCTTCTCCTCACACCGCACGTAGAAGCCTTCATCAAGCGGGAACAGATGCTCCAGCTCCTTCTTGGAGAGCGAGTAGGGCGGGCCGCGCAGTTTATTGCCCTTTACACGCCCTGTGCGGAATATGCCCTCCACGTAAATCAGTCCATCGTCTTTTAAGGCACGCTTCAGCAGGTAGGCGTAGTCGGGTCGCTGTTCCCGGTTCAGCGAGGTCATGCCCTGGCGCTCGTAAATCACGTCGTACTTCTTGCCTTTCAGCGGACCCTCCCACAGCTCCGGCGCGAAGAAGTTCTTCCAGTGCAGGTGAATCTGCCGAAACCGCTCCACCGGCAGGCCCTCCTCGGAGCGCTCCACCGCGCTGCGTAGAGCCGTCTGCGAGGAGTCCACGCCGTCCACCTCGAACCCCTGCAGGGCGGCGGTGCGCAGAATGGGCGAGTCACCGCAGAGCGGCACGAGCATCTGCGGGGCGTCCGGCGGCACCAACGGCGTAGCATGGGAACTCGCTGGCGAAGAAGACGAGAAAGTCACAGCGGGGGACGGCTTCGCGGTAGAGCGGTAGAAAAGATGGACCCCACGACTCAAAAGGCCGTGACCTCCAGCAGCATTGCCGCTGCTGCTGTTGCCACCACCGCTGCTCGACAACGATCCGGCGGTTGGCGAGGTGCGCACAAAGTCCATCGCAGATGACAAGTCCCGCCCGGTCTGCTCCTTTACAAAGCTGTAGGGGCCAACGAAAAAGTCCCGCGTCGACTCACCAGCGCGCCAGGTGGAGTTCATCTTGCGCCACTCGTTCTCCCACCACTCCGGCGAGGTATGCGGCATCTGCGACGGCGGCAACGGCACAAACTTGTTGCCAAGCATCTCCCGATATTCCTCCAGCATCCACGGACCTAAGAAGACGGCCGCGCCGAGGATGATGCCACCGGCGGCGGCGAAGCCCTGAAGCCTCGTGCCGGTGAGGGCCCTCAGGGAAAATGGATTGCGCACCTTGGAGCGTCGCAGGCGGTTTATCAGCATATCGCTCTCGATCTCATCGCTGGTTGGGACGCGCATATTAATACGCCGCACAGCCGTGGAGTGAAGCATCGTGAGGCTCTGATGACGCTCCAGCGACAATCTCCTTTTTACGGATTTCAAGCAATGCGTACACTAACGTACGTGCGTGTGTGTGTCGTAGCCAAGAGAGAGAAAGCAGAGAGAGATGATGAACGGAATGGAGCAGTTGGCACAAAGCAGTGCATACGACAGGACTTCGTGCCGTGGTCTGGTGATGCGGGACGAGGGGGACACGATTGCGAAAGCAAACCCCCACGATTGTGGATACTCTTAACAGAAACAAGACCGCTGGATAGTTGCTTTTGAGCCTTGTTGAAACCTACAATCACGCGCTCGCATGATCAGCACGCACTTCTTCCGTCTAAGATCGACTCCGGTTCTGCTCTGTAGTAGACAGTTTGCTTGGCAAGAGGGCAACGAGTGCAAGATAACGAGGCAGAAAAATAAAACAAAAAAGGCACAGGCTCAATGAGAAGAAAGGCAGTTGCAGCTCAAACTTCGGAAGAGGGGAAAAGAAGGTACTCCTTTGCAAACAAGGTGAGATGAGCACGCATAAGCGCAAACATGCGCACCTGCACCGCTGCACCGCTTTTCCTCTTCTCCTTGGATTCTTTCCGCCTTTCCTCTCCAAGTTTTCGCGTGCGTGCTGCTAACTTGCATTCAGCACCGCGCGCGCCCTCTATCTCTCACTCACTCTCACAATTTCTGTAAAGAGCGCTGCTCCTTCAGTAGCACGCCTTTCCATCGCATTGCCGGATTAGAACATACAGCAGTAGAAGAAAGAAAAAGGGATGGTGTCCACGCTCATGCCGCGATGAGAGAACACAAATGGGAGAACAAACTTGCAGGTGATTTTAGGGCCACGTTTGGGCCGCTGACCCGCTCTCAGCGGTAGAGCGCACTGGTGTGTCTGTGCGCGCAAATTCCCGCATGGAAACGCCTCCGGTTCATATTGCTTAGTACGAAGCCAGCATTTCCGCCAGTTCTGCGCGCCGCACCGTCAGCGTGAGATCCTTGTATACGGACCACGTAAGGAGGTCCGTGAGAAAGTCGAACTTCTGCAGCAGCAGTGTGGAGAAGTGTTGCCAGGTGCGCTGCAGTAACGTGCGGTGGAAGGACGCCTCATTGCCGTTGAGGTCGACGTCTCGCAAAAAATGTTTTTTCATGCGCGCCGCACTCGCCCTCACACCGGAGCGCAGCTCCTTCTCCAGCCCATCAACCACCTTCGCCACCGCATCCTGTGCAAGCGCCTTGTGGTGCCGCAGCTCCTCCTTCGAGTAAATCATCGACAGATCCTCCGCGGATATCGTAAAGACGCCGAAGACTGGGAAACTGCCCACCAGAATGATGCGAGTGAGGTAGAGCTCCTCGTACCGGTCGCGTTTTACCTTGGCAGCGACGTATTGGTCCTGAAGCAGCTCCACCGCGAAGCTGCTGCCCGGCATGGTAGAGTAAAAGGCGCAGAAGAACGATTGATGGCGGTATTGCTGAATAAAGACCCACTTGAGGGAGTGGACGTCCGCCTGCACACCGTCGAGCACGGCGTTCACCTTTTGCGCGATCAGCTTGTGTAGCTTCAGCTGCTCCTCGTTCATGTCTTTTCCGGTCGACTTCACGTCGGTGATGATGTCCAGCGCATCGAATGACTGATCGACCAGGCTGAGGGCGATGGAGGAGTACTCGGTGCGGTCACACACGTTCAGTGCCAGCGCGTCGTGCACCGCCTCAAATCGCAGAAAGAGTGCCGGCAGCTTGGCGAAGCAATGCAGCAGCGCCGTTGGCTTAACTAAGTACTTCTTCCGGCACCGCGTGATGGACTCCGTCTGCTCCGCCACAAATTGCACCATCCCGCCCGACATGATCGTCTCCAGCTCCCCGAGCATAAACTGGCAGAAGGCGCTCTTCGCCGGCAGCATCGCGTTGTCCGCTCGTCGGCGGTAGGCGCGAATCATGCACAGCACCGGAATGCAGTAGATGCGGTCGCACTTCTCCACAAAGAAGTTGGCCAAGTCCCGCATCGATCGGATGAGGAAGTTGCGGTGCAGCGCGCTGCGTGCGGTCCCATCGTCGACGGAGTCAGAGTCGCGATCGTCGCCGCCGCTGAGAGAGCTGCCGCGGCCGCCGAGACCCGTCGACGACGCCCCGCTCCACGTCCGTCGATGTGGAAAGGCGGAGTCCTGATGGAGGGAGGTGTTGCCGCTGTGCCCCGCCGGCGGCGGACGAGGCGGCAGTCCGATGTCACGGCTTTGGCTGCTCGAGCGCGAGGGCCGCGCGCTGGTGGCGCGGGAGTTGCCCTGCAGAACGCGCACGAGCGTATTCGCATCTGCGCCGCCGAAGAGCTCGAGGAGGGAGTCCTGCATCATCTGCTGCCGGTCGGCGTCTGCCTCGGCGTCGCCTTCTGGACCGCCCGTTGTAAAGGACGCCTTCTTCTTATCCGCATCCAGCGGGCTTGACCACACATTCGGCGCGTCAACCCTGACGTCGTCCGCGGGCTCTGCAGCGGCGGTGTCCGCCAGCCCGAAGCAGTTGCGCAGAATCGCCTCCTCATGCAGGACAGCGAGCACGGCCGACTCGAGGGCGATGGCAAAGGCGAGGTCGGGCCGCAGGTACCCACCGCCGCTGGTGCTGGGGGCGAGCGACTTGATGCCACTCACCACCGTCGACCTCTCCGCCCGCACGTCGAGCCGGCGCAGCGTACCCGCGCTCTCGTACAGCTCCACGGCGGTGCTGGGGACGTTGCCCTCCATGTGCAGGTCCGCCACGGAAGGAAACTGCACGGTGAGGCGGGTGTGGTCGTCGTCGCCGCGGGTGCTCGGCGATCCCGCGCGGCCGCCCCCGTCCGCGCTGGCGTCCTCGTCGTACAGCATCAAGCGGGGGGTGAGGGCTGGGGTGGCGGTGTAGCCCCCGCGAGCCCGCCCGCGAGGCGTCTCGGCCTCCTGCGTTGTCTCCACCCGCACCGACATCGCCTCCTTGCGCGTCTCGGAGGTGCCGAGCAGAAACGGGCCGCGCCACGTGTTCACCTTCTTGATTTGCTTCTTGAGGGACTTGAAAAAGCGCGAAATCTCCAGTGCGTACACCTTCTGCATGCTCGAGCGGTACTTGCGCAGCGCGTTGCCGAAGCCCTCCACGTCGATGCGACCGAGTGCGCAGATGATGTCGCTAATGTTCATCAGCTTCACCGACAGATCGACGTGCAGGCGCCAGACAAGGGAGGAGTCCCTGCTGTAGCGCGTCTTGTCAGCAAAGTAGATCGCCTCGTAAGATTCGATGGTGGACAGGATGTAGGCCTTCGACCGCTGCGTGATCATCTTACGCTGGTCGAGAAAGTACGCCTTGCGCTCTGCCACGGCGTTGATGGGAAAGTCGCTGTCCAGCTTTGAGTTGTGCAGAACGCCCTGCATGTGCTTCATGGCGACCGACAAGGTGACCGCGTTGCTCCCCTCCGAGAAGAAGGCGACAAGACCTTCTTCCGGCGCAGCTCGCAGACGAGTGAGCAGCGCCACGGTGGCTGGTGCGAGCCGCAGCTGATCACGCAGGTCCGACATCATGATATACAGACTCTCCAGGTTTTGCTGCCTGCGTTGGAGGGTGTTGTTGTCGTGCTCGACCTGCTGAATGACAGACTTTTTCGACAGAAGGTGCGTCGAGTACTCCTCGATGCGCTGCTCCAACTGCTCTACATCCTGCACTAAGTCCTGCACCTGCTGCTGCGCCTCCTGCCACGCCGTCTCCGACGCGGTCAGCAAATCGAGCGACCGCAGCTCCGAATTCTTTTGCTGCCGCAGGAGCGCGTCTTGAAACTGCTTGATGTCATCAAACCCTGCCCCATCGGTCCCCATGTGCCTCAGCAGATGCTGCTCCTCCTCGGTGGTGAAGAGGCGACGTTTATCTTGGCGCAGCTTACGCACGCGTGCGGCGGCGTCCGCCTCTACCTCCGCCCCCACCGCCTCCGTCAGCACACCGCGAATAGCGCCCAATCGCCCATCCGAGTAGCCGCCGCGTGCACCGGCCGAAGACGGCGTCGTCTGCAGACGGCGCGCCGAAGCAACGAACATTTCACGCTGAATGTGCGACTCGAAGCTGACGGACAGCAGGCCGCTAGCACCAAAGTTGAAGGTGGCATCGAAGCTGCCCTCATTCGACACCTCAGTGAGCCGGTCCACGGCAAACGCTGATTTGAGCTTCACGCGCTGATTGTTGGGCTCTACAGCGACGATGGTGAGCGTCGCCCCGCCGCTGCCGCCGAGGGGACGCGTCAAAATAATCAGACGCGGCTTCGAGGCCTTCTTCTTATTGCTGATTTCCGAGACGGTCTCGCCGGCAACGACCTCGTCTCCGCGCTGGCGAAAGATGCCATCGATGATGGGCTGCAAGTCGCTGTAGCGACTCATTATGCCACTATTCCAATCCAACAACTAATAAATACAAATGTGTTGATGAGTAACGGAAAAAAGCAACGCGCAAAACCTACAGAACAGATTTTTTAAAAGCAGGAAGGTGGCAGTGTTGCTCAAGCGTGTTGCGACCCCGCGCGCTGGTGCGCGTGTGTTTGTGTCTGCGTGTGCTTCGGCAACGCCCACACGCAGTTGAAGTGTTGAGCATCGTCAGAGAGATGAGAAAGCGAAAGAGGAAGGAGATTGAAGGAGCCTCACGCAGTTCAAGTGTCTCCACAGGCGGAAAAACGTGCACCTACATCTTCCATGAGAAGCAGCAGCGCCGGAACGGCTGGAGAGGCAAAGAAAGGCAAAGAAGGCATTCCAACGCGGCAGTTGAACGCGTGCAGAACGACTTCCGCTGAAAATAATCCTTTGCACGCCCCTTCTACTCATCACACACACACACACACCTCCTCTTGTGAGCGAGCGAGATGGAGAGGAGGGTCACGATCTCCCGTGGGAGCTCGTGTAAGTGGAGGCATAAGAGGAAGAGAAGAGTAAGAATTCAGCGCTAGAACAGATTGCATCGAGAGGAAGCGGGAGACAAACTCACCAATAAAGTCGTCCGCACCCTCGCACAGCGGACCAAAGCAAAAAAGGAGAAAACGATTGCACGCTCAAAACACCGAAGACGCAGGCGGCAGAGGCATGGGCAAAAGAAGAACCTCCTCCCACGCAGTGCTGGGAAGCAACGCATCTTCCTTAAACAGCACGGTTGACGCCGCGGCGGGCGAAGGGAACAGCAAATCCTCGCAGCGGTGATGTCGAAGTTCCGGCCCACCACGTCGTCGCTCCTCCACAATCTCCGCGTCGATGACACGCTTCACTCGACCGTAGGTGACATCACGCAGCTCGTCCTGCGAGAGCGACGATGACGGCACTTTCCGCGGCGCCGAAGCGTCGCCATCGTTGTCTTCTGCACCCCGGAGGCGCGCAACCGCCTCGACACCGCCGAACACGCGATCTTGCAGGGTGTACGTCAGCGCCTTTACTGGGTGCTGGTACTGCAGTGCGTCAACCTCGAGACGATGGGCCTGTCGGTACGCATCGAAGTCAAACGCCGCAGCAGCGATGGCAGCGCGTTTTTCCTCCAACAGCTTCGTGCTGTTGAGTCCTGCAAGTGCGGACGTTGTGCTGTGCGCCGCGGATGCACCGGCGTGCTGTTTGGCCAAGTTGTGGAGTATACCGGCCACCTTGCGCGGGTCCATGCGACGGCCACGGCGAAGGCCTTCGATAGACGTCTTGGGTCCTAACATGCGCGCCACTGCTTGATCAAACTCGGCCTCCAGTTGCGCCATCTCACGCGCCTCTTCTGAAGCTCGAGTTTTCGGGCTCTTTATCGATTTGGGAGGTGCTGGTGTACTCTCGCGCATGCTCTCCTCCGCTACCCGGTCCTTCTCGACTGAAGAGTTCGTTGTGGGACCTTTGATGTCGTCGCTGCTGGCACCGTGCGCACCCACGTATGCATTCGAGTATTTTTCCTGTTTGCTTAAAGAGGGGAGTTTTGGTAATGGGCTTGTCTGCTCGCTGACACCATGTGCGGTGGCTTCGATGTGGGCGGTGGTGTCGGCCGACGAGGGAGGCGAGACGCCGCCGGCGGAGTCGCAGTGGCTCACCTCCACAGACCCCATCGCTGCCTCGTGCTGCATAGAATCCGTCGTGGTGCCGTCAGTGTCTGCGACAGTCTCTGGGTCGTACAGCACAGCCGGCGGTCTGTCCTGCGAATGGGGGTTAACTGCCCCTCTTCCCTCCGCGACTTCCGAATTTTGTCTCGCAAGCGCTGGTCCCAGCGGTGCGGCGTCGAGGCACAGCGCCGTCGTCGGCTCCGTGGGCTGTCCATCCGTGCCGAGGCTGTCCTCGTCATGCCGCTCCCCGTGCACGTCGTCGTCGTCGTCGTCTGCCGATACGTTGAGGTCGGCGGTGTCGTCATCGCGATGCAGGGACGACAGATGCACCGACGTGAGGCTGTCCCCCTCCGCCTCATTATTGCGGTCCCTCGAGGGAGTCACAGCGGTGTTGTCTTCCACGGAAGCGGCGGCGCTGCCCGCCTCCGTGTCCGTCTTTTTTTCATACGGTGTCTCCTGAGTTATGGAGGAGCTCTCCTGCAGCGACAGGTTTCGATCCTCTGCTTCGCCTTCGTGGGTGTGGCTCACCTCGCAGAGAGTCGTGCTCAGCTGCGCGGGGTGCGCCGCCGTTTTGAGGCCCGGCGCTGCGGAAGGCTGCGGTGGTGCGTCGACCGACGGCACCGGCTCCTCCTCCTCTCCCTCCGCCTCGGTCACGTCATTTTCACTGCTCCGTGCGTCCCTCACCGACCCACCCGCGTTCTGCTTTACGGTGCTCAGCAGGTCGGCCAACGGCCAGCGCCAGACGTCTCCCGCGGATGTCACGACGAGCAGCGTGTCATCTGCGAAGAGCTGCATCCCTTTCACGCCGTAGCCAACGTTGAAGCGCACCAGCTCCTTTACCTGCTGCGCAGCGGCATCACAGGCGTACAGCAGCACCAGGCCAGAGCGCGTGCCAGCTGCCATGTACGCCCCCAGGCACGATGCACACGTCAGCTCCTCTCCTTCGCTTAGCCGGCAACCACCACGGTACGACCAGTGCTCAGATCGCCCGGATGGGGAAGAAAGCACTGATAACGGTCCGGCCGCCGCCGCCTTCCCCGCCTCGCCGCCGTCCGACGGCTGCACGGCAAACACGGAGATGCGCGACGTGAGGCACACCGCGAGCACTTTGTGTCCTGCCATCAGCGGTGGCGTAGTCAGCGCAAAAGCGGCAACACCGCGATCGATATCCAACGACGACAACGTCGCGCGCACGGTGCCGCCCTCCACGGAGGCCACCACGCAGCGGTAATCTGCCGAGCAGCACACCAGCTGATCGCGATGGAGCCCAATGCAGACAACGGAGTCATCAAACAACTTTTGCTGCCACAACAGCGGCGGCAGCGAGATGTTGCCTGCCCCGCTTCCGCGAACGCGCTCGCGCTCCTCTGCGCTACCCCGCCACACCGAAAGCTGGCCGTTTCCCTCACCGCAGACAATGTAATCGCCGTCGCACTCCACCACGCTTGGTCGACTCACGCATGTGGCCAGCGTCCGCACCGCGCTCGTCTCTACGTTGCCGAGGAGAAGTTCGTTCGAGTACGCGAGCGAAAAGAGGAGATGGTGCTGGTGCCTCGTGGTGGAGGCGGCGTAGAGGCTGGGGACGAGGGAAAAGCACCGCAGGGAGGCGTCGAGAGGTATACGGTCGAGGAAGGTGAGGAAGAGGCGGAACTCGCCGCTTGCCGTGTTGACCAGTTCGATAAACCCATTTTTAGTCGTCACCGCAATCTGGTGGGGCAGAAAATGCGTCGCGGAGACGCGAATCACGTGTTCACGGCAGGACGTAAACAACTCTAAGATTGTCTGGTCGTCCGGATCGCTAGCTTCGATCTCCTTCAGCAACAAGGAGCTCATTGGTGCTAAAAAGGGCTAACAAGCTGTGGGTGTAACGTGCTATCCCGTCTTGCAACGAGATCAGAACTCTATTTATTGTAAAGGAAAAAAAGAGACACAACAATGTTCGCAAACTTGTGTGTGGGATGGGTACGGTAACTTGGAACTCCGCTGAGCGCATATATACAGCGGTAATGTCTATTCGTGTGGCAGCGACAAAGTGGGGGGAAAATGGAGAATTCTTGTCTATGTGGTAACGTAGGCTGTGAAAAAGAGAGCGATGGTGCAAATAATAATAACAGTAATATAAAAGGGCACTTGAGTTGTTGGAAAAGAACAAGTTTCTGCAGAGCAAGCCGGTGCGCAGGTAGCTCTGGCCTATATAGCACCTCTGAATTTATCAGTTTTCTTTGTTTCGGAAAACACACGCATGGAGCCGGAGACCTGAGCGTGAGCTTCTGTTGGTGTGTTTGCTCGCACAACTATTAAAACAGTTAGCAGAATCAAGATTAAACCAGAGAGAGGGGGGGGGAAGCTTCGAAAAGTAACAAGAAAACCGTGACTACATCGACGATGTTTTGCTTCTGTGTGTGAGCGTGTCTGCCTTTCACGCTGACCACAAAAGGCGGTTTCACAAAGCTAACGCAGCACAGAGAGTTTGTGTTGTTGCTGTTGTTGGGCATTCCAACTTGAAAAGCAGCGTGCTCCGTTCCAAGCTCTTCGCTGCAGTATTACTTTTAGTTTTTGTTTCAAAACAGCAAACGCTCCATAGTACTTCGCCGCGGCTGAACATCGCATTTATGCATCTCAGTGCGGACATTTTCATGTCGTTCATTAATAAAGTAAAAACCGTTTTGGGTGTTTGGTGCTTTCTCAGAAGGAAGAAAGGGGAAAAACGCACGCAGGAAGCATCAAGTCATCAACCAGATCTCACGCGAAAACACACAGAAAAAGTGCGTGCGCAGACTAGTTGAGGCTATTGATCAAGACAAAACACACAGGATTTTCTGGTGCAGCTGTCACACGAAACCCAACAGTCAACCAGCATTTTTCTTCTCACCCAAAAAGACCTTCTACTTGTGTTAAAGCAGTGACACCTGAATCTCGTCGCATTCGCTTTTCCTTTTTCTTGCTACAGTTCATTTAGCGTCTTCGCGAACAAGGAGCTCACACTTCCTTCGTGCATGTACTTATCCACCACAGCAGTGATCAAAGGGGCAATCGTGAGCACCTTCAGCTTCGGAATCGTCTTTTGATGCTCCACCTGCGGGATGGAGTCAGACACAACAAGCTCCTGCAGCGCATCGCACTTGTTAATGCGCTCCGAGCACGGGTCTGTGAGAATGCCATGTGTGCAGCAGGCCCAAACGCGCACCGCGCCGAGATTCTTCAGCAGCTCGCACGCCTTCACGAGCGTGCCGCCGGTGTCAATCATATCGTCCACGATGACACACGTGAATCCCTCGACATCGCCGACGGTTTGCATTCTGTCCACCTTACCCGCCGCAATACGGCGCTTTACGATGGTGACAATACGGCCAACCTGCAGGATATCCGCCAGCTGCTTCGCCCGCTCCACGCCACCAGCATCCGGCGAGACAATCACGGCCTGATCCACGTTCCACCACGGCTGCTTGAGCAGGTAGCTCGCAAACTCGTGCGCCATCGTCAAGTTGTCCACCGGCACATTGTCGAAGAAGCCCTGAATTTGGTTCGAGTGCAGGTCGAGAGCGGCGAGGCGATCGGCACCCATCTTGACAATCATCCGCGCCACCGCGGAGGCAGAGATGGGGCCTCGCAGATTTGTTTTGCGGTCCTGACGGGCGTACCCAAAGAAGGGGGCGATGACGGTCACACTCTTCGCGTTGCTCAGGCGCATCTTGCGGATCAGCAGAAGCAGCTCCATGAGTGCGCAGTTGATGTCAATGATCTCGTTGCCGGTGGTGCTCTGGATGATGTACACATCGGCCCCCAGAACGCTCTCGTTGATGCGCACATTCACCTCACCGTTCGCGTACTGCGTCACGGATGTGTGGTGCGTGTGGGTGCCCATGAGAAGCGCCACCGCCTCGGAAAGCGGACGGTTGCCGTTGCCAGAGACGAGGCAGAACGGACGAGGATGGCCACGCTTTTCGGTGTGTGGACTCACCGTCCCGCTGATGGCGTGCACCTCCGCCATCTTACCGGGACGGTAATAGTACGCCTTCTCGATGCGCGTCAGCTGGTCTTGGAGGGGAGAAACGGACATCTTGACAAAGCCAAAAAATGGCGAGTGTTGTGTACCGTAAAGGCAGCTAGAAAAAAAGGGACTGAAAGAGAAGATGGGGGACTCAGAGAGCCTGGGTGCTATTACGTCTACCTAATCACAGCCACTCGCTTGAAAGAGAGCTACCAAGACACAGAAAAAAATTGTGAATGACTTAACTTTACTAGTCGTTGCCAAACAGATTTAACCTGCTTTGGGGGGGTATAGGGATTTAGCGTTGCGTTAAGCGGTTTCAGTGGACAGTGTTCTTTTTTTAGTTGGAAATGAAATAGCTCTCGCAGTCAACTAGGAGAGATTCACGATGCGCCAACGTAACCAAATTTTCAACGTACCGGCTTGTGCGCTTCTCCACACAGGCAGGCATTAAAAAAGGAGTCGAAAAGTAACAAGAGTTGAGTACGAGAATGGAAAGATGTGATACAACAGCATTGCAGCGACCGACAGCCTTTGATGATTAAGGGTTTCACATCCCCGTCGGTTCTCCCCATTCGTAAGCTGTAATCTGGAAAGTCCTTCAACATTGAAAGCACGCTGCAGCGAAGACAGCTTTTAGAAGTTTCTTTCTCATTGAACCGCAGTTACCTTTTGCCACGAATAGTCCGTTTCGCTGAAGGCGTTACGAAGGCAATAAACTGCACCCTCTGTAACTTTTATTTACTTATTTTTTGAGCGGTGTTGATTTGCCGTTTTGCAATGACTTGTAGACGCTTGTACACGCCCACATCGAGGCAACCTCTCACCTGTGAACAGAGAGAGAGCGAGAATAGCTTACATTGGAAAGCATCGATTGTAGTTTACATTAAAAAAGAACTGACATCTCAATAATAATCATAACGACGCCGTAAAGTACATCAACATATCGCCGGCCCATGAGAAAAAGAAAAACCACGAAAAAGAAAAGTCGTGTTACCGCACTTCTCTTCACACGTGAACAGCTAAAGGAAAAAAGACGCCGCGTCTCTTTGACGGAGCAGAAACGTGTTTTCCGTCCTACAACCCCTCTACCCAAACAAATCAACCTCTTCAAGAACACCCCACTCCACCGAAGAAGAAGTACATGGAACGAATTGGCGAGGGAAAGAGCTGACAGGAAATAAAAAGATTTTCCCTTGATCGCTACTTGCTCTCCTCCTGAATTGATTCCGGCAGCATTGTTTCCTTCGTCATCTCGTAATAGCGCTTCTGAAATTCGATCAAGTCAACACTGTACGTCGTGCCCTCGTCGCGTGTTTGCGTGTAGGCCTCCGCGGGGAGGTTGGGGAAGAAAAACTCTAAAAGGCACCTCATCTCGGCCGCGGTGGGCAACGCGGTGAGGATCTCCTCCATGCAACGGCGCAGCTGCACCGGAGTGATGCGGGTGTCGCGATCGGGGTTCGTGAAGGAGTAGAGGTCGGCTCGTCGGCCGCCGTACGCACGTGGCATTGTTGAAGCAAGGCGAAACATATCCGTCCCTTTCCAGCACCGCGCATCCAGGCGGGACTTCAACTCGCGCAACACCTTCGAGCGCAGCATACGTTCCTCGATTGCCTTCAGCTCCGCCTCCTTACCACCCGACGGAAGACACGGCCCGCGAACCGAACTCTTTTTGTCCGCCTCCGTGACGGAGTCGATCCAGCGCATCAAATCCTCTGAGGTGAAATACGACGTGTTCGGCGATGGGGCGATTTGCGCAAAGATCGCCGCGGCAGCGTTCTTGTCCTCTGTAATTTGAAACCCCTTCATCGCCGTGGTGAATTCGGGCAGGCTGACAATGCCGTCCCGGTCGCGGTCCAACGCGAGGAAGGACGCAACGCCAGTCCCGAAGCGGGAGCCGAGGTAGCCGCGCAGCTCCGACACAAGATGCTCCACCGTGACCATCGCACCGGTGGCGTCCGTCACCATCGCTGGCCCATCGGCGCCTCCCTTTCCGGAGGTGGAGGTGCCGCTTCCCTCTTCGAAAAAGGCCGTCGTGTGCGCGTCCATCGCCGTCAAACGCAAGCGCAGTCCGTTGATCACCACTTCACTATTCAGGCTGAGGTCGCTCAGCGAATAGTGCGGCAGCGCGTCCGCCGCAACAGGTGGCTTTGGTGCGTTGCGAGGGCCCGCCTTGGGTGGTGCCTTCAACACCTTACGCCGCTTCCACACACACCCGCCGTGGATGCCGGCCGTCGGAAGCGCACTCTCGTACACCATAAACTCCTCCGTGTCGGTGTAGAAGGTAATGGCAAAACGGCGGTGCTCATCGTCGTGCGAGGTGGGGTTGGCGAGCACAGCACGGAACCGCAACGTGTCCTTCGCACCGCCGCGCACCGTCCCGCTGCCATCGGTGTTTGTAGGGCCAGTGCGTGTCTCCGGCCTCTTCACGTTTTGTTGCGTTATGGTGCCCATCACGGTCCGCCTCCCATCTTCGAAATAGGCAGACACGTCAATGGCGGGTTTCAGTGCCACACCGTAACGCTCCGCATAGAACTCGCGTGTGTACTCGTCGCAGTCGTACAACAGCGCGGTGCGGCCAAAAATGTTCAGTGCGGCGCCGACATCCAGATCCGTGTCGCGGTAGAAGGCATCCGGGCCGCCCATGTCCGGCTCACGCTGCCCATTTACGCGATGCATAAATGTCAACTCGTTCACCTTCGCCGCCGATCCGCTTTTAGGCAGCCACCCCCGCGACAAGTAGAGCCCAGGGGCGTTTTCTGCAGTGCTCTGGCGCTGTAGTATGGCAATGGAGAAGTCCTCCACGAACATCAACACCTCCAGCCGCCGCACGCTGCCGCCCGGCACGGTCTCCCGCTCGTCCAAAACGGCAAAGAAGCGTAGCAGTTTGCCTCCGTCCTTTACAAAACGCGCCGTGCGCGCCGTCTCTTCAGCGCTGAAGTCCTGGGAAAGAAGGCCGAACTTGCCAGCCTGCTGACGCTCCTGGTAGCGCCCGTACTCGGACATAAAGTAGTCGTCCGGGCAGCGCTCGGCTGGGCCCACCTCCATCCCGAGGGCGGTGAGGAAATCTCGGGTGAAGGGGTCGCAGTCGTAGATGAAAAAGTCGACCGCATTCAGCCGCACCGACTGTCCGACGTTCAGGAAGTTAAGGGAGACGTACTCATCATTGGGGTGCTGTTCGCGTTGTCGTGGGTCCGCCACAACTTTTTGCCGCTTCAGAAACGTACCGCCGTCGAGACCGCTGTTGAAGGTTCGCGGCTCGAAAATCATAAACGTGTCGTCGTCGATGTAGAAGGTAATGACGACCTTGCGGTGCCAGTAATCCGCCGCGCCGCCCTCCGTCGCGTGTTCGTTGAAGAATGCGTAAAAGCGCAACACCTTGTCCTCCAGCGTGACGGAGCGCTGCGCCTCTGCGTCGCGTGCGGCTCGACTTGACGCGTTGCGGTTGCGAGAAGAGGCGGCGAGGGCATCGACGAGCTGCTGCGCCGTGAGACACATGTCAGGTGGCGCCGCGCCAAACGTGGATCCGTTCGTGGTGGTGAACGCACGTTTGCCGCGAAACTCTGCCTCAAGCTGCTGCGGCTTTCCCTGCTGCGCGCGAAACGCCTGATCATTCCAGTTGTGGCCCACACGTGGCGGCAGCAAATGAGCGTCGACAGCGCGCACGTACTCCTTTGGCACGTTGTTCTTGTTCGCCATCGCGAGGCGCAGCTGTGGGTCGGTGGACATTTCCGCGATATGTCTCCCGTGCACGTCGACTGAACAAAAATGAAAAGAGATAAAACGAACCTTTTAGTAGAAGGTAGAAAGAGGCGAGACAAATAACCACGACGCCAATTGCATAGGTTGACGCGATGAAAGGAGTTTGAAAGGAACGTCGAAAAGAGAGAGAGAAAAGAATAATGGCAAATAGACGCACGATTGGTTGCGATAGCATGAAAAGACTCCATGCGACCTTATAGGTGCATTCACCATCAAACGGTCAAGAATATTCTTTTTGCTTCTTACTCTGCGGCAGAACAAGCAGTGAAAGGGAAAAAAAGTCACGTAGCCTTTTGGATGCCGTCAACTCGGTTTACGTACAAGAAACGAAGAGAAAACGAGCGTGAGGCCTTCTCTGGCACTGCGCGCGGTGTGAATTGGTCCGCGATGTAACACGCGCTCCGAAGTACCCACGCCAGCGGATATCCATCCGTTCCATTTTTCTTTGCCAGAATTCGTGAGGAACTTGGAAGTTTGTTGCGACTTACTCGCCCTTGATGCGATTATGCTCTTCTCTGTTACGGATGCTGTTGCTGTCCTCTTTGTTCCTCCGCACTTGAGCACACTAACACCGTCAGCTTCTCCAGCATCGCGAATAGTGAAGGGAAAGGAGGAAAAAGCGCTTTCGGATGAAACTTCAGTTGTCAATGCTGCATGAGCGTTGAGAATAATACGTAGTGACGGAGGAGAAAAAAATGTTAACAGGTCAATAATATAAAACCAGAAATAATAGTTATTATTACCCGAACGTGTCTTCCACTACACAACCCGAGTACCATGAGGGCAGTCTTTTTAGCGCATTTCACAAGTACTTTTTCTTTCCCATGAGAAACAGCTAGCGAAGGAAGGAAACAGACAAAAGACAGCAAGTGGAAGCCCTGTTCAGGCATCTGTTCACACTTTGCTGCTCTCTTCACACATGCACAAATCTCATGAAAAGCAAAAAGTACGGAGAAGACGAAACGCGGACGCACAGACTTGCGCGTTTGTGGCGAAGACTACTGACCGAAACGAATAATGCCCGCCGAGATGAGTTTGTTGATCTTCCCGGAAATGCCAGGATCCTTCATGTACTCCTGAATGCGCGTGGGGTCGTTTTGCATCTCCTGCAACACTAACTGCATGTAGCTGTCCTGCATGATGGAGGCAATTTCAGGATCATCCATGGCACGGCGCGCGGCCTCATCGCCATCGCTGGATTGCCCCGTCGCCATCTCCTGAATCTTCATCATGGTACGGTAGCGGCCGTCCTTGCAATCCGCATTGTTCGGATCCACCTTCAGACCGTCATCGTACGCCTGCAGCGCGCGGTTGTACTGCTTTGTCCAGAAGTAAGCGTGACCCTTGCGTGCGTACCCCTTGACGAAGTCCGGCTTCAGCTCGATGCACTTCTCCGCATCCTTGAGGGCGTCATTGAAGGCCCCCAGCTTCAGGTACGCTGCGGCGCGGTTGCTGTAGGACGTGTGTTCCTTCGGGTTGCGCTTGATGGCCTCCGTGTACGCGGCTACGGCTTCGGGAAACTTGTCTTCTTTGAAGAGTTGGTTGCCCTCGTCCTTCTTCTGCTTGGCGATTTCAGGGTCCATGTAGGCCTCCTCGATCGCCTTCTTGTGCTCCCTCTCGCACTCCGTCAGCTTCTTCAACGTGTCCGGGTTGCGCCATTCCACGAGGGCGCGCTTGTAGAGATCGATAGCCTCCGTGTACTTCTTCTGCTTCTGCAGGCAAAAGGCTTGGCGCGTCATGAGCTTGCCAATAATCGTGTAGTCGCAGCGGTTTTCGCGGCCGTGCTCGACACCGCGCTCGCACTCCGCGGCGCACTTGTCGTAGTCGCCCTGCTCAAAGTACACGGCGGTGGCGTTCAAAATGTACAGGGTGTTTTTCGGGTCCTTCTCCTGGGCCTCCTGGTACTTAGCCAGCGCCTCGTCAAACTTCTTGGAAAGATACAGCTTGTTGCCCTCCTCCTTCGCCGCCAACGCCTCCTTTTCGTTCTCTGAAAGCGGAGCCTCCTTCTTCGGCATTTCCGCCGGCTTTGCCGCCTTGGGCGAGGAGCGAGTCTCTTCCTCCTCGTCATCCCCCGTCGGTAGCGGGATGCCGCTGAGGTACATCAGCGTCACGCCAAAGCGCTGGTCCTCCATGAAAAGCTTGCCCTGCGAAGGGTCGCGAACGACGGTGTCGATCATTTTCACGTAGTCGGGCTGCAGCATCAGCAGCGACAGCTTAGGGTTTTCCTGGATCTTGCGGAACGCATCTGGCGTAAAGGCGCGTGCAATGGGATCGCGAGATTCACGCGCCATCGCAGCCTGGACGTCCTTCACACCCTGCGCGCAGCCACTGTTGGCGGGATCCACCTTCAGTCCTTTCTCATACGCTGCAATTGCGTCTACGTAGCGACGCATACCGTGAAGAGCCGCGCCGCGGCGGACGTAGCCTTTGACCCAATCGGGCTTGATAGAAATGCATTTGTCCGCATCGTCCAGTGCATCCTTGTATTTCTGCATCGCCGCATAACACGCAGAGCGATTACTGTAGAGAACGTTGTTCGCCCCATCCAGCTCAATAGCCTTGGAGAAGGAGTTCGCTGCCTCCACATACTTGCCCGCAGAAAACTCCTCGTTGCCCTTGTTCTTCAGCGTAGTAGCGTCCATCATCATAAATAGAGCGGAAAGCAAAAAAGATGTTTTGGAATACGCGGTTCAAATGAACGTTCAAAACCGTTGTGTGTTTGTTTGTGTGCGTGTGTGGTTTCGCTTTCGATGAGGTCAGATGAAGCTTCACAGCTGAGAAGAAAAATGTTGAAGAACACCGAAAGAACCTGAGACAAATTTGCATAATTGAGAGATCGAGCTGTGCATCAAACGTGTGAAAAAAAAAAAAACATGAAACACTTGTCAGCACGTACCAATCTAATTTCCATTAGAACCCGAGTCATTGCACAACATTCTGTCAAAGAGAAAAAGAAACATCGACCAGCAGCAGAATGGCTTGTGATTCGTTTCTCGTCTACACAGCACCGTGGCATCCATCCTGAAACCAAACTCTTCGCAAGGAACGGCACACCGGAGTAATAAAAACGGGGCGTAGCCGTATCTAAAAGCAGGCTGCAGCTAATGCACCGCTTTTCTCGATTTGCTTCGTTGACAATTTATGCTTGCTACCAAAGTTACCAAATATCACAGTTCCGTGAATCAAAAATGCTACCTAAAAGAGAAAGTGGGTTTTTCTCCGCCGCCTTTGTAAACGTATGTGATACACCCTCCAATGGGCATTCACACACCCACAAAGAGGCACTTTCCTAAAAAAAAAGCTTGTAAAGACGCTATGCAAAGAGAGATTTAAAGATGCGTAAACGGTCCATACATCTTTTCTTTCGCACACTGCTCGATAACGAGAGTGAAGCACATCTCACCAAAGACAGCAAACCTGTTGGCATCTGTCGTTTATGTTTGTTTGCACACCCTCTTCTTTTGCGCAGGAGAAAGAAGATCACGTTTCGTTGTCTCGTTAGTGGCCGGCCTTCTTCTCCTCCACGGGGGCGTCGTCGCGCTGGTGGATGCGAGCCTGCAAAGCCAGCACTTCCTTCAGCAGCCGCTCGCGGTCACCATCGTCGCCAGACTGGGAGGCCTGCGGGTTGTGTTCCGATGCCTCGACAGCCTTCGAGGACTGAGTCTGCGCCATGATCTCGCGCACCTCGTTCATCGAACGCAGGCGCACCGGGAGCAGGCGGCGCTCCTCCAGAGGAGACCACCACTGGAAGCCGGACACGTCCACCTCCAACTCCGCACGGTCGCGGACTTCCGGGCACCAGTCCATGTAACGCCACACGCCAAGCTGACCCTCCAGGTGCTTGATGGTGAGACGCTGCATGATAGCCTCGCGAGCGAGCACCGGCTTGAAGCGCTCAAGGAGCTCGACAAGGTCGTC
The DNA here is from genome assembly GCF_001293395.1 of Leptomonas pyrrhocoris. Lineage (NCBI taxonomy): Eukaryota > Euglenozoa > Kinetoplastea > Trypanosomatida > Trypanosomatidae > Leptomonas > Leptomonas pyrrhocoris. The sequence continues at coordinate 55,039 of NW_015438384.1, forward strand.
TAGGCGCTTGTCCTGAACGGGCTTGCGGTACTGTTGGAGGACGGCGTCAATCTGCGCCTCATCGCGGTCCATGGTATTGGCAGCAATGGTGTCGTAACGGGTGCGCTTCTCATTCACCAGCTCGCGGTCGATCACGTTCTTATATTCCTCGCTCCAGTTGATCTGCGGCATTGGAGCGTCAGGAAGTCCTTGCTCGGCGCGTTTGGCGCGGAAAGCGGCCAGTTTCGTCTTGGCCTCCGTCTCACGCCTCATCTGCGCAAGCTTTATCTCGTCCTCCGGGGTGTACACGACCCATTTGGCGATCTCGTTGAAGTCACACTTGCCCTCATCTTTGTAGTAGGACCAGAGAGCGTGGCGCAGACACCGCTCCATAAGAACGAGCTTATCCATCGGCTGGTCATCCGTTATCGCCTTGCGCATCTTCGCCGCACCACCGAGAAGAGCTTCAATCTCCTTCTCGAGCTGTTCTACGGTAGCAGTGTGCTTGCGCGCGTACGGCGTCGGCACCTCGCCCTTGTAGCGCTTCACCATCTCAATCGCAATCTTCGTGTTCCGCTTCACCTGCTCCTCCTTGGGGATGGCAGCGGAGGCAGAAGGCGGGAAATACATCATGGGCGCTGCTCCGCAAATCGTGCGGACGCACTGGGCGTTCAGAGAAGAGGCGGCAACACGGCGCATTGGATACTTTTTCTTTCGTAAAACCTGCAATTGAGTATAAAGTGCTGCAATAGAAGTTGTGCGTACATTTGTGTGTACAGTTGAATGGAGGTAAAAGACAACGGCAATAATAATAACGTTGCACAGAACAGTGAAAGAGAGAGAAAAACAGGAAGTATAGGTACATCATAACAGACCAAAATTGAATAGCTCGTGTCTTCATCGCGCTTTGCAAAGTTTTCATACCGGGTGTGAGAACAAAAAAAAACTGGTAAAAAGATCAGAATGCATCAGATAACATCTCAGAAAGATGTCAACACTATTTAGAAAACGGTTATCGTCCATCAAAGGCAAAAATACATATTGGTTGTATTTGGAGAACACTCGGTTGACCAGCTTCGGTTGCCGAGCCACTGAAGAAAACTGAGTATTTCATCTACTCACTTAGCCTTTTTCCATTTCAATCACCGAAGTGACCCTAGCAAGTGAAAAATAAAAGAACAGCGGGAGAAGAAAAAAGAAGTACCATACTGCACTTTCTGAAAATGAAACATCTTTGTTATTCGGTGCGCCTTTTCACTTCCTGCGAAAAGTCAAAAGGGATACCAGTAAAGACACTATACGTGATCAGTTGGAAAAAATGTACCAGAAAAAAGAAAGAATATTCGTTTTCAAATTGTTTTTGTGTACTGCGCAAGCGCCGAAGCTACTTTGTATTATGTCACACGTCAATCACACAAATGCTCTCCGAGCGCAGCGCAGCGAGAGAGAGAAAAAGGATGGTCGTCGCCTTCCAAAAAAAAGACACCAGCGAGAACATTTGAAAATATGAGTAGAAGTATTCAATATACAAAATATGCGGGAGACAGGGAGTTCTTCTCTGTTGTCCTAAACCAGAAAAAAGGGGCAAAGCAGACCAACGTGTTTGAAAATCAGCTGATCAAAAAAAAACTTGTGGTAAATTATTTACATATCGGTCATCGTTTGCGCTGTCATTCAAGGGAGTGACAACCAAAAGCTCGTGCGCGCTAGGCTGAACACACAAGAAAAAAAAAAACAAGACCAATAACATCATCTTGTAGGTCTTATGGGAGGTAAAAAGAATTTATTCAAGTTTGACTGCTGTTGTGTGGCAGAGCGATTTCTTGTTTCCTCATTTTTCGCATACTTCTCCATTGACGAGTTTGCTCGATTTGTATAGTAGCTGTGTTTCACTACTAGGTGGTCTATCGGACATTCATCACTGTATTGCGACAGCCATCGGCGACCGCATTCTCGGTGCATTATGTGCCCGCAAGGAAGAACAAGGCAAAGATCACGAGTGGAAAAATTATGCTGACATATCGGGCAACATTGGTTACAGCTGTCCGACGTGTCATACTCTACAAGCGGCAAGCTTGACAACACGTGCGGCGACAGCCTTTTGTTGTTACCGCTGTCCAGTGAAATTAAGACCTCGTAATCTTCCGGATTGATCTCTCGATATTGCATCTCCTCCACGCTGACTGGATCAGAAGCAGGTGAAAACGGCACCGACGAGTTCGCATTTCGGTGTGCGAAAGGATGAGAGGGGTGCGTGTTTGAAGACCTGTAACACTCTGGGCAGAGGAGGACATAGTCGCACAACAAGCATCTGTAGTGATCATCACGGCAGGCACGATGACAGCTCTCGCAACGTAACGACGAGCAATTTCCTTCTATTGACAATTCTGCGGTGCATCGGGGACAGGCATTAATTTGGCATTTTCCGGCCGTCGATGCGAGTTGCAAACAACGTTTATGAAAACGCGTTCCGCACCTTTCACATGGTCCTTCTTCTGTAACAGTTTCGCGACAGAATAGGCATTTTTCTTTCTCGATTCTTCCAGCAATCCATTCACTCAGCTCCAATTCGCTGACGCCTTTCTGCCAAAGAGACGCGTTTGTCGGTGCTACCTTAAAAAACGAGACCAGCGAAAAAAGAACGTGTACGCAGGGCTGTGAGGACGAACAAGAGCAGCGATGCGGATTTCCAACAGTGCACCGGAATCTTTTACCATTACGATCAATTACAATAAACTTTGTGGGGTCATTCTCACTCTCCAACTTTAGACCAGTGCTTGTGCAGGCGGAAATTCGTTTTTGAATGCGGTCCGGGCAAATTTCCGTCCACGACTGCTTTCGTGACGTCATCTGAATGCCCACATATACATGTACAAATGCTTTGTTTTGAGTAGTCGGCAAGAAAGAGAAAGAAAGATTCAGAAGAAAGAGAGTTAATAACGAGGAAAAAAGTGTACTTCGCATGACTACAAATATGGCAAGTTGTGGTTGCTAACCCTTCAATGCAGACTCTAATAATATGCCAGTGCATAAATCAACTTGTCTTCACGTTCAGCCAAACAAGTTGTTTTGCATGCAAAGCTCACATTTGACCGTTAAAACGGCAGTTTTTCAGATATTTTGTCTCACACCGTTTATACAAGCATAATAGTTGATAATCATAACGATCAACTGGCGGACGCGCCTTTTTGGTAAGAATCCATCACAAACGCAAGCCCCTGTTTTACCAGAGCTCTTGTTGTACTCGTTTCCGCCTTCGGTAACTTTGCCGTTACTGTGTGCTCCTTCCTCTTCACGACACCGGTGGCTTCTTTCTTCGTTTCCCCTTTGACGCTGTTCCGCTTCTCTTTCATCTTTGCCCGCGCAAACTCACGACCCTTCTTCTCCAACTGCTTCCGAAAGCCACCTTTGCCGCCACCACGGCAGCGCAGCAGTGCATAAACCGAATCTTGATTTCCAATCTCCGACGTCAAAGCAACTAAGCGTTCATTTTTCTGCACGTACAGAGCAAAGGCTTCCGCCGCACACGCAGTTTGTTTTGAAAGCGCTGTTTGAATTTCAACTAAACAAACTCGAGCGACTGCTAAAGAGATCACCTTGCCAACAGGCAAAACAGTGCATTTGAGCATGTGTAAACGTGCTAACGCCATGGGTGTAAATTTGTACGAATGACTAACTATAACGCACTGAAAGATGTAAACTGTGTTGATTCAAAAAGGAATCGAAAAGATCAAGGTGAGAGAGAGAAAGAAAAGTGAGTAGTGTAATGATTGCAGTTCCTAAAGCCGCATAACTAGTGTTGCATTGTTCCATAGCAACAGTGCGTCATCGTTTACTTTTGTTGATCGCACAAGTAAATTCATAGATACTTTATACGTAGTGACTCCGTCAACACCGCTTGGAAACATTAGATTACACATGCGGCGGTGGCAGTTTCACAGCTCGATGGCCTTTCGGTCATGTTTGTACGCAAAAGTGGTAGCACATATATACTTCCACTTTTAGCTCTATTTCACATATTCATTCGAATACCTGCCTTTCCGGGGCAGGCTTTAAACTGGAAAGCTATTGAGGCGCGTGTAAAGAAGGCATGTTACAGAACCTCCTACGTAATCTGATAAGTGAGCCACGCACCAAGGACGCTACAAACGACTCTTCCATCTTGGAAACGACAATGGAAGTAGATGCCACCTTTTGGAGAGCGCCTTCCAACAACAGGTAGTCATGGAAGCATCTCTCAACCCTCTCCGTCACCGCAGCCTGGCAGACTTTGGGGTGGACTTGTTGTTCTCGCTCCTCCGCAAAACGGTTTGCTGTAACTTCACATTACCCGTTATCGCTCGCCCTTGTCAACATCCTTTCCTGTGCGCGGAGTCGATATCCCCACTCGGCTGCCGCACGCTGGCTGGCAAATGTGGTTTTCTATTCACTGTCCCCCTCCGCTTTTCATTCGTATTCGGCCATTCTTGGCGCAGTTTTGCTCAGACGCACCGAGCAACGCTGAGACACCTCCCTTCCCCAATAAAGCTCAAAAAAGAAGAACTCAAAGCCTTTCAGAAAGAGCGGAGAGCCACTGCCCCTGTTCGACCTCCGCGCGCTCAGGTCGTGAGACCCAACACCCGACCCAGTCTCCGGAGCCGACAGCCAAACCCTGCACCGCGCCAAAAAGGCTAAACGAAAGCCGACCAGCTGAGATAATGGGAAAAGAGCATCAGCGCAGGGTGTAATCGAGGCAATACACATGAAGAGACCGGAGTGACACGGTCGGGCCGCAAAGAAGTCATGCAACCACACCCGCGGAGGCACACGAATCCACATATCGACTCTCTATATCCTCCGCGAACTGGCTCACAGACCAATTCCAACCTCATCGCCTAAGACTCTGCCGCCACAGAGGAAAGTGAACGCGCCCAAGGAATTGTGATCTAGCTATTTCTTCTGCAAAGGGCAGGGGTGACAAATAAGGAGAGACAGTGAACCAACACTCAAGAATAACCAACAACCTCCAAATTACCTCCTTGAAGGTAGAAAACACGCACAGCTCACAAGGATTTGTACGAATTCGTCAAGTAAGAAACAGGTTCACAACCACTCTTCAACACTTTCCTCATGGAATAACCTACACCCTACAAATCATCACCTACCAACAGGTCAAACCTTTACTTGAGAAATACATAAGTTTATCTTTCTTGGTTTTACAACACACTGTAAATATCAATAATTAAATACATGCAAAGAAAACAAACTATTCCACAGACTCTACGAAGTGGGTAGCGCGCCTTACGCTTCCCCGCTGGGTGGGCGGGGGGTTCAGGGTTGGGCGGGTGGGAAAAACTAAAAGATGGAAGAACTGCTGAATTCTAGCAGTTGAGAAAGAGAAAACAGGAAAAGGGGAAAAGAGAGGTAGGATGAATAATTCTTCAGGCTAGGTCATTCTATTCGCAAGCTCAAAAAAAAAATGACCTATTACCATGCATCGTGCCGCATTGAGAGCCATCACGCTCGCTCAATTGTACCAGGAGGTAATGCACCAAAAACCGTGTGAACCATTCAAGGTATCCTTCAGTAGGGGGGAAAAAGGTGAAGTTGCTGGAGCGGTGAGGTTCACCAGGGCGAACGCCACCTACAGGAAATTGTTCAAAACATCCTTGTCCCAGCTCACTCCAGCCCGCAGATAAGTGCAGAGCTGTAGAAACAACTAGAAGCGGCAATTTCGCAGTGCCAGCCGCGACAAAACGCAATCAATACCAGCATTATCAGCTCGACGACAAATTCTACCGTCTCCGCGTAAAAATGACGTACAAAGAAAGTGTCGCAGGTCGCGACCGCCATCTCGGTCGAGGCGCATGGAAACCGAAGAAAGCTGCCTTCACAGAAGAACGTTTCCAGCATCAATTGTTCGGCATCAGTTGCGCTTCTGAACTTTCAGAGGACTAGGTCACGCACGCGACCAGATATCCCCCAGTGTGTGGACGATCTCCTGAACCTCTCTGGAGCAGACTGCTTTGCACACAGTCTAAGCACACAACAGGCACCAGTTCTTAACGCAAAGGATTACCTATCCCAAAACAAGTACACCAAAAGATCTCCAACAATCTCCGAGGATGACATGAACAAACTACAAATGACCGGAATCCTCCGATGAGTTTATAGCACGCACTCCGACACAGCAGCGGGCCCAGGCACGAGGCATCATAATACCGACATTATTATACCGTTTACGGTCACGGGAACAAGGCACAACGCCGTTGAAAGACACTTTATCGTGTGACTGAAAAAGAGCAACGGCTATTCAGATGCACCAGGCTACCGTCCCGATGCGCCACTTCTACACGTTGCGATACATCTTGAAGCAGTGAACGCCGAGAGGGGCAGCGTAAATGACCGAACGTTCAGCCTCTTCCAGGTTGAGCTCCCAGATAGAATGCAACAACGCTCCGTCTTCGCAGATACGAATAGCGGTAAACAGTGGTGCTTGACGCGGCCTCTGATGGGACACTCGGCCTCACCGGAAATCATGCAAATTCTCCCGTTCACCGGGGCAGGCCAGCCGAAGTGTGCGGGCAAAGTATTCGCCGTGAACGGCCCAGCCCTGACCGTAGCCGATGTGTGGATCGACAACATACGGTACACGGGCACATGTCGAGCTGGCCAGACGGTGTCCAAGAGGATGCTGGCCGTGGCGAAAGAGTGTCCAGTCTCTTTTGAGCAGAGATGAGAGGTATACGAGAGAAGTCACTGACTTCAAGTGGGTCTATTTCAACCACGCAGCTCACAAAGTGGCGGTGGCAGATCACACGTTCCAGAAGATTGGTGGTCCGACGCCAAGCATGACGAGCGGCGACTTAGAGTGACGGTACGCACAGCTCCTCCGCAGCTCGTCAATCTCACAGATCCGCACCGCGGAGCTCTATTGGGCGCTGAAGCCCATTAGACGAAGGCTGCCGCAGCTCAGCCGGACACCTCTCCCAGTGAAGGAGCCGGCCTGCTCACCTCCAACGGTGCATGCAGAACTCAAATAACGCTACGACTTGGCACAGAAGAACCGCCCACGAGCGGTAGCGTTGGTCATGGCAACGAGAATGCCGACAGTGACCCTCTACACCGGTGCCTCTGGAGCCGGTCGAGGGGCGCTCTTGATGCGGCACGAGTACCAAGAAATTGTGAGCGTTGGTGAAGCATGCTCAGCAGCACAGCAGCGCCACATAAACACGCTGGAAGCGAACACCGTGGTTCTGGCAGTGGATCACTTGCGACAAGGGATTCCCGCGGAGTCGAGCCTTTGTACAAATATTGAGAGCACGACGGCCTTAGCCACTCACAAGAAAAGATCCGGGTCGACAAAAGCGCTCAAGGACATTGCACTTCGCATGGAGAAGCTCTCGCAAAGAAAATTCAGTTTCTCTTCAGTGGAACAGGTTGTGTCAAAATAGAACTTGGCTGGTGCATCTTCACGCATCTTTTTCATGAAAAGCATCCAATAAAGTTGTCGTGTTGGTACTAGCCAAATGAGTTCCAGAAATGTCAGGCGGGGAAGGCTCCCGTCAAAACAGTACAGGATTCTTTTTTTCTCTTCCCCGCTAGGGGGCTGCATCGGGGGCGTTCAGCTGGCTGGGTCCCCGGCCGTTCATGCAAAATGCCCTCACCCGCAACCGTTCTTTTCCGGCAGAGGGCCCGCCGTCCTCTCACCGGCATCTTTCCGGTATAATGCAGCGCAGCTTTTGTGTTTTGACTAGCGCTAAGGTATGCCTTGTTGTTGTTCACGCTTGTGGTCGTTCAGGCGCGCAGGCGGTATCGGGGGCTGTCGGCGGCGCGAGTCGTTTTTGGTCGTGCGGGGCTTGGGGTGTCTGCCGGGTGTGGTGTTCTCTCCCGGGGAGGGGGGGGGCGGCCCGAGGCCCGCCCACGTGTTTTCGCCTCGCCCGCAGAGACGGAGGAGCACCGCGCGCCGAGAAGTATTGAAGCCGTGTGAAAAAGATTTTCTTCTTTGGTTGCCGATGAACAAGGAAAATGAGTGTTTGGAAAGTAGAGCTGGGTGTCTTCCTGACGGCTCTGCTGCCGAAGAAATGCTTGGAAGCGAGTTGGCTTGTTGAAAGAGTGGGGCAAGCGCTGTGTCAGGAAGGCTTGTTTGTTGTTTACGCGTTTCTTTCCTAAGAAAGCGGCAAGCTTGCCTGATGTGGGTTCAGCAAGCGTGACGAAAATAAACGAGGACGCTTCTGCTCACATGCGTAACTGTCCACTAGCTGTCATGTAGCTATGTGGCACTCTTATTTTTACGGTTCGCAGCCGTTGTTTTGTGCACAGTTCACGACGGTTTTTTTCTCAGAGAGAAAAAAACGTTCAGCCATCCTCCATAGTACGGAGTTCCAACGAAGAAAACGATTGCCTTCACGTGCCTCAACGTGTTTCGTCGATGCTGAAGTAATGAGTTAGTGTAAACAGCCAAACATCTTGTAACGCAAAAGGGAAAAGGACATAGCTTGTTGAAAAAAGCGGTTTGATGCTCTTAAGCTAAGTCTCTCTGATCTCGATCGTCCTCTTCTTCTTTTTCGGTCGGTTCTACTCTCTTATCAGTGTAGTGTATTGTAAGGGTTTCGTTGACATGCGTCGAACTCCGTTGCGTCCAGCCGGCGCGCGTCAAGGCGCGAGTCTTTCGTCGCCGCGCGAAAACACTTATCGAAAACCACCCAATGACGGTAACGCCAAAAAACACTCCGGACGAAGAACAGCTCGAAACACGTATGCTGATCTCGATCAGATGTATCTTCTGCCTGAAAACTCCACAGCCCACACCAAGATTTCCGACGAAACTCCTAAACCGCGGACCCGTCACCTGCCTGAGGAGTTCTTCACGGAAGACAACTCCAATATCGCGGTAAAAAATCTTCCCAAGACGGCACAGCCTGAAACATCGGCTGCGGAAGAGTCTATTCTTAAAAAATGGGAGGCTTGGAGCACGCAGATGAGCACCCAGCTGGCTCTGGAAAATGCGGTGTCGGCAACCCCGTTGGCTCGAAGCTCTCCTAGGAATGGGTCCTTTCACAACGTTTCGCAGTCGTCCATCCACAGTATTTCGAAGCTTCGACCTGCAAGCGCCAGGAGTTTGTCGCCTGCGATTGAAAGCGGGCGGCGGTCTGCGTCGCGGTGCTCGTCGCGTTCGCGACAGAGCAGTCTGGTGAGTACAGTTGTCGAGCCATTCAAGGTTGGTGATCGTATGACTGCAAGCGCTGAACGGAAGCGTCATCGGCCTCAATCAACGAAAGGAAGCAGAGAGCTACTCTTCAGAAGGGCGTTAGGGTTAGAAGATGACAAGAGCGACATTCAAAATGTGTCTACATCTGTCCAGTCGAGACGCGCGGCTCCTGCTCCAAGTCCTTTAATCACCTTATCGACGGCGAGTTCTTCACCCAGACAACCTGCGGAGTTACACCGTTCATTGCCGTCAGAAGTGAACAAGGAAAATGTTGATCCGGATCATTCCCAGCAGGCAACAAAAGACTCAAGGCGAGAGCTGGAGAAGCCGGGGACAAAAGGCTCAACTGAGGCAGCTGCATCAAGCACAGTGCTTCATAAGGATCTGGCCACGCAGGAAGCGAGTTTACTGAGGCTGAGTGAATTGCGAGAAACTGAGAATCAAAGAGAAGAATGGGTGAAAAAGTCAATTGCGCTTCTAGAATCAAACGACCAACATTTTGCGGAAAGCGTTGAAGGGCAAACTGTACCCACGAAAGCTGAATCTCACGAAGCTCCTTCTCCTGTAACAAGGCAACTAGTGCCAGAATTGATGGAAGATAAGTGGCATCTTCCTGTTGGGAAAGCTGCGCAAATGATATGTGGTCGCGTTGTAGTTCAAACTATCGACAACTGTCCTGTTCCCTCAATCGGCTATCGTGAAAGCAGAAAGAGACACGTTGCTGACGAAGGTGACGGTAACTCACCAAATGACGATACAGCTCACCATTGGGTTGAATGGCCCATAGATCGAGCTTCGGTAACGGTATTGTTCGTCGACCACCACGTAGATGACGACCAATTGTCAGCGTACGGCGTCGAAGTTTCGTCTCGTGATGAGTGCGCCTCGGAGGTACTACCAGACTGGAACGAGTCACGGAGACGGTTTGCACCAGCTCCTTTGGAGGACTCAATATGTCCTCAGTAGAATTCAAAAATACTTTTCTTAAAGTTTTTTTTTAAATACGAATCAAACGCATGTGGTGAAATTTGTTATTAATAGCTACGCCATATTTGAGCTCACCACGATATAGCATAAAAGAGTCTACTGGCGGTGATTTTATTAGCTGACTCTTTTAGGTTTTCTCTTTGATATTCACTTTCTGTTCTCACAAACGAGCGTTTTTTTTCTCTTCCGACTTTCCTTTTTATTGACGTCTGTTTATTCTTTTCTTTTGGCGTACAATAACCCACAATTTATCAATCTGGAAAGGCCTGCCTTCTTTCTACTCCCATTTTTATCATTGTTACAGCAAAACATAATTTCGTGCTTAACGAAGTTGTGAAGTTTTCCTGCTACTTCACAAAGAGTAGAAAAAGACCCCTTTAGATCGTTCGCGTTCCACGAAGGTAGAAATACTTACAAAAGAGCACTTGACTTTTATCTTCTCTCTTCCGACCTCTTTGTTTTTAAATACAATATGACCACCACCTGAAAGTAGTTAGCAAGGAAGAAGAAGTAGGGAAAATGATGGGGACGTCTGACTCTTCTGTCCTCACATCCGTTGTTTCAGATGTCACCGCTATCATTTCTGACATCGATGGCACACTTGCTCATTATGCAAAAACACTCGTAAAGCTCGGGTACGAAAGACTTGAATCTGAGCCGCCGTATTGGAGACAAGACGATAAAAGGAATGAAGACGAGATTGACAGACTTTTGTGGGAATGCTATCCTCAGTCTTATCGTAACGAACGGTTTTCCTCCATTCCGTACCAGTATTGGCGGCACAAAGAGTCCTGCCACGTAGTCAAAACATACGAGCTTTACAATCTCTCTTTGACCGGCGCCATCATTTCGGAGAACACTGTTTTACTCATGGAACTCCTGCAGTGCAAGTCGCTACTCTATTGGGGCCTGGAAGTATCCACGCTGCACATGCAGTCGAGTAACGCGACGGCACGTAAGCCTGTTGTGTGCTGCTTAATTACGGGAGCTCGTACCTCAACTTTTATCCGCCGCCGCCACGGAGGCTCGCTGCCGCAAACTGTATTTGAATCATGTGAAGGCGGGTCCAAACTCTGGGACCGCCTTGTGAACACTTCTGAATGGTTTAAAGACGAAACAAAAGAGCTTCCGGATAATGCAAAAACGGGCAATAAGCTGCCTTTTTACCCTCCGGACTCTAATGATGTACCAATGGACGTTGAGTGGACAAACAACTTCAGCGGAGTTACCGGCTTTCACGCAGACAGGTCCGGTGAAGAGAACCAACGCCTGAGCGAGGGAAAAACAACCATTTGGAGCCTGGAGGCAGAACTCATCGAAGCGGGGTTCGCCACAGACCACGATCATTACGATACTTCTTTTCTCATTGACATTCGCAACAGCCCTTGTGTTCGATCTTCTCCATCCTATGAGCCCTCTACCGCCACGCAGTTTCCGATGCTCTTTGACGACACAGAAGAGGCAGAAAAATACGTGATGGCTAAGTTTAGGGAAACATACAACGACCTTTTCGATGTCGAGCTTTTCATGAACCTTGGAAAAGGCCAAGTGAACGCTAGAGGAGGCGGAAAGCGCGGGGTGATGCTGCACGTGCTAGAAAAGGCGGCCTTGATGGACTGTGAAGCAAATGGTAGGTCTGAAGCCAACGAGAAACGATTTTCGGTAGAGCACACCGTTGCCCTCTTCGATGACGAAAATGACCTGCAGTTTGCAGAGCTGTGCGGAGCTGGTATTCTTCCTTCCGTTGCTCACGAGGAGGTGTTGTCACACAAGCAGTGGCGCTGCGATCCGAGAGAACGCAGATGGTTCCGTCCCCCAGTCGAAGGTCCGTTAGGTTCCGAGTGGGCGTTGAAACAAATTGTTTTGTTTAAGCGCCAAGGAGCTGTATCTTAGTAATAAACTTACGATTCGACATTGTGCCGTTCTTTTTTTTCATTCGCTTTTTTTTTGACATCTTCTCGAAACCTATGTAACAAAGATATGGCACCTTGTTTTTGGACAACGCTACGATCCTCGAGCAATAGCCTAAATCGGTGTTCTTTTCTTTTTTTGCTGCTAGTGCTCTTCGCGCTGTTGTCTTCTAATGAACATTCTTTGAAAGCAGTCAGATCATCTTACATTTGTCTCCAAACAAGCCAAAAAGCTCCAATTTCTGTCTGCCACCACCGACAACGCTTCCCTCTCCATCACCTCCTTTAAAAAAGTTCTACAGTCACCAAAGCAGCTTTACTGCATTCAGTCAATGCCGCCGTCGCGCTTTTCTCGACCGAAGCTCAGTGGTACAGTCACCGTGCGCCGTTTTCAACAACCACAGCTAGAGACAGTGGTGAAGATAAGCAAAGGGGAGTTGTCAGAGGGTTTGGAGGCGATAGCCTCTCGGGTAGGATTGGGCAGTTCGAGCAGCACGGATGAACATACAATAGACTTGTGCCTCGTCGATGAGCAAGAGCTGGCGCTGATGGGGAAATTGGTTGACAAAGGCGTGTATTACCTTTCCGGAGGTGTGCTTTTACCCACTCACGAGTCTGTTGCTGTGTGTCATAGTGCCTCCAACATCGGAGGCAGCGGCGCGTCCTCGGGTCGCGTGCTCGCACCTGACTGTGCTGTATTATGGGCTTTTGATCCCCGCATGCTTCTCCATCGCCCCCTTAATAACCGGTCACCCGAAACACCCTACCGTCTCCAATGCGCTGTAAAGGCGCTCCAACAGTGTGAGCGTGCAAACGACATACTTCCCGCAGAACTACTTGGTCCTTTGTCTTTGAACATGGATGGCAGCATGCAGCGCGATCTGCAACCTGACCCAGCAAAGGTTAGCAGCAAAAACCGTGCGCGATGGATTCCGGCAAGATGTGCGAGAGCTGACGAGGTGTATTCCTTCCACGCTCCTGAATCTTATCGTGACTTTATTGAGCGGGGTGTGGCGTTGACCTCCTTGAAAAGCGATGTTTATTGCAACGAGGAGACAAGCAGTGTAGCAGCACGGCTTTCCGTCGGCGCCGTAGTCGATGCCAGTGTCAAGGTGCTGCAGGGTGTAGGCTGTTTACGTCGTGACAGCACAGTTTCACACACGGACGTTCCTCTTTTTGCGTATTGTCTTGTTCGGCCTCCTGGGCACCACTGCACATCTTCTCAGCCAAGCGGATTTTGTCTTTTGAACAACGTCGCGGTTGCAGCGGCGCAACTGCGTCAACAGCGCTCTGTGACGTCCACTTCCGGAATGCCACGGATTGCTATTCTTGACTTAGATGTGCACTTTGGCGAAGGGAGTGCGTCCTTCGTCGAAGGTATTGGCGATCCTCAGACTCTTTTGTATCTCTCTCTTCACCGTTACGATAAGCAGAAGTTCTACCCTTTTGATCAGCGCGGTGACTCCGCCTATGTCGGCAGAGTCAACAATTCTGAGTCACCGCCTAAGGGATGCATTTGCAACGTTGCAGTGCACACAAACGCGAATAATCCGACTCTTTGCGAACACGTCATTTCTGACCACTTGATGAACGGCGTGCTGGAAGAGATCTTTCTTCCGCGGCTAGAAGCATTTCAACCAGATGTGGTACTGGTCTCATTGGGCTTTGATGCCGCTTACGGGGATCCGTTGGGCAAGATGGCGGTAGAAAACGGGTTTGCCTCCGTCATAGCTCGATTGAAGCATTGGTGCATCGAAGAGGGCCGCATTGTGGGACTTGTCGTCGTGTTGGAAGGCGGCTATAATCCCACATCGGTCGCGCAAGGTGCCGTGACGGTCGGCCTCGCGCTCTCGCTACCGCAGACTGATTCCACAGTGCAGCCGTTCCTTCAAGAGCACCTGCCGCGTGTCTGGGCGGACCTGCGCCAGCGACAGATGCGTCAGCTGCGAGACTGGCGACAGGCACAGAAGGAGCGCGTAGAGGAGGTTGCAACTGAGACAGCGGCAGCACCCACGGAGGATGGCATTTCGAGAGTTGCTCTTCCGCCTGAACAGGTTGCAGATGATGCAGAGCTGCTTGGGCGTCACAGACGTTGGTGCGCGTCTTTGATTTCGCGGGTTCTACAAACTCACCGCGAAGCGTTGAATGCGGTGGCGTAGCCTAGTGAGACGCGTAGAAGAGGGAACTTTTTTTTCGTTCTTTCAAATTCATTCGTTATGAAACAGTTCTTCGGCTCACCTTTTCCTCCCATGGGACCAGAACAGTTGCCAAAAATGCGGCAACGGTTTCCGACGCCATAGAACCGCTTCACGTACTGCAGAACCGTGTAACGAGTGCTGCAACTACAAAGTGCAGACGACTTGTGAGTCTTTCGCTTCATCTTACCTGTTGATCATTTTACATCCCCTCCTTGTCATCCTACGTTGCAGTTCTCAAGACCGATGCGCATGCGCTGCTCTCGTGACGGCGGAAAACGTCTCTGCCTCCGCTGTCGCATTCGAGGAAATGAGAACGCCATCGCGGTGTTATTATTCACCCACTTTTCCTGTCTCCTCCTTTCCTTGTCAGCTCTTCATCTCTCCATTTCTGAATTGTCCTCGCCTTGTTCTACGCCACCCAGATTAAGTTTTCCATATCGTGTCGCTCATTCTTGTTACAGCTTTCTTGGTCCCATTTCTGTCTTTCACTCTCCTACCCAGTTTATTTCGGTACCACGTGTCGTGCCACCGTTCTTTCTGCCGCCTTCGCCCAGCTTGAGTACCCAGCACCGCACTCGTCCCCCCGATGACGGCGCCGAAGCTGCTTGTCGCTGTGGTGGCTGTTGCGTGCGTGGTGCTTGCCGCCGCCGCTGTGCCCGCGCACGCCCTGCACGCCACGTCGTCCGCTGCTGCCCTGTTTGCGGAGTTCAAGCAGACGTACGGCCGCGCGTACGCGACGCAGGCCGAGGAGGCTCGGCGGCTGCGCAACTTCGTGCACAACCTGGAGGCGACGAAGGTGCACCAGGCCCGCAACCCGCACGCGACGTTCGGCGTGACCAAGTTCTTCGACCTCTCGGAGGCCGAGTTCCGCCGGCACTACCTGAACGGCGCGTCGCACTTCAAGTCCGCGATGAAGCTCGCGGCGACGCTGCCGGTTGTGAGCGCGGACGTGTCGGCTGCTCCTGCGACGAAGGACTGGCGCGACGAGGGCGCCGTGACTCCCGTGAAGGACCAAGGCCAGTGCGGCTCCTGCTGGGCGTTCTCTGCGGTGGGCAACATCGAGAGCCAGTGGAAGGTTGCGGGCCACCCGCTGGTGCGTCTGTCTGAGCAGCAGCTGGTGAGCTGTGACGACGTCGATATGGGCTGCAACGGCGGAATCATGGACCAGGCCTACGATTGGCTGATTAACAACGCGAACGGTAACATGTACACGGAGGAGAGCTACCCCTACGTCTCGGGCAGCGGCCTTGAGCCGCACTGCAATGATTCCAGCGACCTCGTCATCGGTGCCTCAATTGAGGGCCACGTCTCTATCAAACAGGATGAGGATGTGATGGCTGCGTGGCTGGCGGAGCACGGGCCTATTGCGATTGCTGTTGATGCGAATGCCTTCCAGTCATACCGCAGTGGAATCCTTACGGACTGCAACGGAGGGCGTTTGAACCACGGTGTGCTGCTGGTTGGGTACAACACGACGAACGAGATCCCATACTGGGTGATCAAGAACTCGTGGGGTGCAGACTGGGGCGAGGGTGGGTACATCCGCGTGCGCAAGGGCACGAACGAGTGCCTGATCACGGAGTACCCCGTGTCCGCCACGGTGTCTGGCAACGCGACCACCACCACCACGAAGGCGCCTCAGCCGATGGTTGTGGAGTACACGGCGTGCCAAGACCGCCATTGCCACAAGAACTGCACAACGAAGCGTTTGCCTGTCGGTGAGTGCCTCAAGGGACACAACACTTCGTCCATCTTGTTGTGCGGTCGTGACCAGGTGGTGGAGGCCAGCTACGCTTCCAGCGACTGCAGCGGGTTGGCGCGGTACGAAATGGCGAACGCCAACGAGTGCGTGAAAGAGAAGCAGACCTACTTCAAAGCGGCGTGTGTGTCCGCGTAGGGATGAAAGAGCGTGCACGGCGTCGCGCGAGAGGGCGGCCGAGCGCAGTTGCCTCGGATAATGTAGGCGGCGCCACAACGGAAGGGGGGTCGTGGAAGGGGAGAACAAATGACCCCGCCGACTGCATGTACGGGGGCGGCGGGCACGATGCTGTCTCCGCAGCGGCCATGCACGTGCGCCCCCCCCCCTCTACGTCGCTTCTCCCTCTGCGGTAGCGAAAAGAACGAAGAGATGTGGGCGGCCCACTTTTGCATGCCGCTACCTTTGTCTGGGCTGACTGTAGTGAGGCCGCGCTGTGGTAGCGCTGAGTGGGAGACACAGCAGCTGGTCAGGTCCTTGCTTTAGTGTTTTAGCCACAAGAGGACTGTTTTGTGGCGGTGTCCCTCGCTCGCCGCCGTGTCCCCACACGCGTTACGACTTTGTCGCAAGATCATCCCCGAGGCTGAGCAAGTTACTGCGACGAGGACGTGCACCACGGCTCTTTTCGTGACTGTTCGGAGATATAAGTAAGAAAGCTCGTCGTTTTTCCAAGGCCAACTTTAAGCGAGGACGCAAATCTAACTATTATTACCTTCTTTTCTATTTCCATTTTCATTGTCTCTTGTGCATGCACTGCACATGATTGACGGTGTATGGAATTTCTTTCCTATTTGTTCTCTATTTGTCATTAGCTAGTCAAACGAAGCTGCACTTCTCACACACAACACGCTGCCGCCCACCGTGCCTCTGCCGTTGCAGTGGAAGACGTGCCGCCCCAACCCACGCCTCCTGGGTGCGCGCGCTGCGGACCACCTCAGAATAGCGCCGCGCACGTACTCGCAGACTCGCACTTGTGTGGCGTGAAGGCCGTGGCCTTTACAGCGCTTTTTCTGCCTCCGCATCGCCGTTCCTTCACTCTCCCTCCACCTGCTCTCTCTCCTCTTTGATTTCCGTGCCGCGGCAGTCGACAGATTGCTTCGCTTTGTCTTTCGCTTTTGCTCCTCAACACCCTCTCTGCTTTCTCGTGTCGTGCCACCGTTCTTTCTGCCGCCTTCTCCCAGCTTGAGTACCCAGCACCGCACTCGTCCCCCCGATGACGGCGCCGAAGCTGCTTGTCGCTGTGGTGGCTGTTGCGTGCGTGGTGCTTGCCGCCGCCGCTGTGCCCGCGCACGCCCTGCACGCCACGTCGTCCGCTGCTGCCCTGTTTGCGGAGTTCAAGCAGACGTACGGCCGCGCGTACGCGACGCAGGCCGAGGAGGCTCGGCGGCTGCGCAACTTCGTGCACAACCTGGAGGCGACGAAGGTGCACCAGGCCCGCAACCCGCACGCGACGTTCGGCGTGACCAAGTTCTTCGACCTCTCGGAGGCCGAGTTCCGCCGGCACTACCTGAACGGCGCGTCGCACTTCAAGTCCGCGATGAAGCTCGCGGCGACGCTGCCGGTTGTGAGCGCGGACGTGTCGGCTGCTCCTGCGACGAAGGACTGGCGCGACGAGGGCGCCGTGACTCCCGTGAAGGACCAAGGCCAGTGCGGCTCCTGCTGGGCGTTCTCTGCGGTGGGCAACATCGAGAGCCAGTGGAAGGTTGCGGGCCACCCGCTGGTGCGTCTGTCTGAGCAGCAGCTGGTGAGCTGTGACGACGTCGATATGGGCTGCAACGGCGGAATCATGGACCAGGCCTACGATTGGCTGATTAACAACGCGAACGGTAACATGTACACGGAGGAGAGCTACCCCTACGTCTCGGGCAGCGGCCTTGAGCCGCACTGCAATGATTCCAGCGACCTCGTCATCGGTGCCTCAATTGAGGGCCACGTCTCTATCAAACAGGATGAGGATGTGATGGCTGCGTGGCTGGCGGAGCACGGGCCTATTGCGATTGCTGTTGATGCGAATGCCTTCCAGTCATACCGCAGTGGAATCCTTACGGACTGCAACGGAGGGCGTTTGAACCACGGTGTGCTGCTGGTTGGGTACAACACGACGAACGAGATCCCATACTGGGTGATCAAGAACTCGTGGGGTGCAGACTGGGGCGAGGGTGGGTACATCCGCGTGCGCAAGGGCACGAACGAGTGCCTGATCACGGAGTACCCCGTGTCCGCCACGGTGTCTGGCAACGCGACCACCACCACCACGAAGGCGCCTCAGCCGATGGTTGTGGAGTACACGGCGTGCCAAGACCGCCATTGCCACAAGAACTGCACAACGAAGCGTTTGCCTGTCGGTGAGTGCCTCAAGGGACACAACACTTCGTCCATCTTGTTGTGCGGTCGTGACCAGGTGGTGGAGGCCAGCTACGCTTCCAGCGACTGCAGCGGGTTGGCGCGGTACGAAATGGCGAACGCCAACGAGTGCGTGAAAGAGAAGCAGACCTACTTCAAAGCGGCGTGTGTGTCCGCGTAGGGATGAAAGAGCGTGCACGGCGTCGCGCGAGAGGGCGGCCGAGCGCAGTTGCCTCGGATAATGTAGGCGGCGCCACAACGGAAGGGGGGTCGTGGAAGGGGAGAACAAATGACCCCGCCGACTGCATGTACGGGGGCGGCGGGCACGATGCTGTCTCCGCAGCGGCCATGCACGTGCGCCCCCCCCCCTCTACGTCGCTTCTCCCTCTGCGGTAGCGAAAAGAACGAAGAGATGTGGGCGGCCCACTTTTGCATGCCGCTACCTTTGTCTGGGCTGACTGTAGTGAGGCCGCGCTGTGGTAGCGCTGAGTGGGAGACACAGCAGCTGGTCAGGTCCTTGCTTTAGTGTTTTAGCCACAAGAGGACTGTTTTGTGGCGGTGTCCCTCGCTCGCCGCCGTGTCCCCACACGCGTTACGACTTTGTCGCAAGATCATCCCCGAGGCTGAGCAAGTTACTGCGACGAGGACGTGCACCACGGCTCTTTTCGTGACTGTTCGGAGATATAAGTAAGAAAGCTCGTCGTTTTTCCAAGGCCAACTTTAAGCGAGGACGCAAATCTAACTATTATTACCTTCTTTTCTATTTCCATTTTCATTGTCTCTTGTGCATGCACTGCACATGATTGACGGTGTATGGAATTTCTTTCCTATTTGTTCTCTATTTGTCATTAGCTAGTCAAACGAAGCTGCACTTCTCACACACAACACGCTGCCGCCCACCGTGCCTCTGCCGTTGCAGTGGAAGACGTGCCGCCCCAACCCACGCCTCCTGGGTGCGCGCGCTGCGGACCACCTCAGAATAGCGCCGCGCACGTACTCGCAGACTCGCACTTGTGTGGCGTGAAGGCCGTGGCCTTTACAGCGCTTTTTCTGCCTCCGCATCGCCGTTCCTTCACTCTCCCTCCACCTGCTCTCTCTCCTCTTTGATTTCCGTGCCGCGGCAGTCGACAGATTGCTTCGCTTTGTCTTTCGCTTTTGCTCCTCAACACCCTCTCTGCTTTCTCGTGTCGTGCCACCGTTCTTTCTGCCGCCTTCTCCCAGCTTGAGTACCCAGCACCGCACTCGTCCCCCCGATGACGGCGCCGAAGCTGCTTGTCGCTGTGGTGGCTGTTGCGTGCGTGGTGCTTGCCGCCGCCGCTGTGCCCGCGCACGCCCTGCACGCCACGTCGTCCGCTGCTGCCCTGTTTGCGGAGTTCAAGCAGACGTACGGCCGCGCGTACGCGACGCAGGCCGAGGAGGCTCGGCGGCTGCGCAACTTCGTGCACAACCTGGAGGCGACGAAGGTGCACCAGGCCCGCAACCCGCACGCGACGTTCGGCGTGACCAAGTTCTTCGACCTCTCGGAGGCCGAGTTCCGCCGGCACTACCTGAACGGCGCGTCGCACTTCAAGTCCGCGATGAAGCTCGCGGCGACGCTGCCGGTTGTGAGCGCGGACGTGTCGGCTGCTCCTGCGACGAAGGACTGGCGCGACGAGGGCGCCGTGACTCCCGTGAAGGACCAAGGCTACTGCGGCTCCTGCTGGGCGTTCTCTGCGGTGGGCAACATCGAGAGCCAGTGGAAGGTTGCGGGCCACCCGCTGGTGCGTCTGTCTGAGCAGCAGCTGGTGAGCTGTGACGACGTCGATATGGGCTGCAACGGCGGAATCATGGACCAAGCCTACGATTGGCTGATTAACAGCGCGAACGGCAGCGTGTACACGGAGGAGAGCTACCCCTACGTCTCGGGCAGCGGCCTTGAGCCGCACTGCAATGATTCCAGCGACCTCGTCATCGGTGCCTCAATTGAGGGCCACGTCTCTATCAAACAGGATGAGGATGTGATGGCTGCGTGGCTGGCGGAGCACGGGCCTATTGCGATTGCTGTTGATGCGAATGCCTTCCAGTCATACCGCAGTGGAATCCTTACGGACTGCAGAGGAGCGCAGCTGAACCACGGTGTGCTGCTGGTTGGGTACAACACGACGAACGAGATCCCGTACTGGGTGATCAAGAACTCGTGGGGTGCAGACTGGGGCGAGGGTGGGTACATCCGCGTGCGCAAGGGCACGAACGAGTGCCTGATCACGGAGTACCCCGTGTCCGCCACGGTGTCTGGCAAGACGCATGCCCCCGTCACGACATCCACCGTTGCCCCGGGCGCGACGGTGGTGGAGCAGACGACATGCAGGGATCACATGTGTACCCTGAGCTGCAGGACTGCCCGAGTTCCGGTCGATGAGTGCCGCAAGGACAGCGACAGCGGCTCCTTCAAGGTGCAATGCGGTCTCGACCAGGTGATCGAGCGCCGCTACGCCTCCAACGACTGCAGTGGTGTGCCGACGTTCACGGTGACCCCTACGGACATGTGTATGATCCAGCCCACGAGTTCGTACAGGAACGTATGCATGGAGGCATAAGCTCTTGCTTTGTGGTGTCGAGGGTGCGGTAGAGATGAAAGTGCGGTAGGGAGTCTGGTGTGCTGGGCGCGCGTGCTGCCTCTGTGGAAGGAAGGAGCGCTTTGCTTACGCTTTAGCTCTTCCTCCTCGCACCTGTTGTTAGCGTCGACTGCTGCATTTTGCGTACCGACCGTACATACTGCTACGTTGCGCTACAAGTGAAACATGGAGCAAACGCGATTGAATCTGGCGCAGGTTTTTTTTCTCTACTACGTATGCGCACTGCGGTGCGCATTGGAGTTTGCACCTCTCCCCTACCCCCGCCACACACACACAGAGGCCGACACACTAGTATGCATCCCTTGCTGGAGGTTTCTGCGCAAGTACGTGACGCCCTCCCTCTCCCCACTCTTGTTTTCTCGGTACATCTCGTGTCTTCTGCGCGTTCTTTCGTTTCTTTCTTGAAACATGTACACCTCCTGTTTTTACGTTTCTTCGCCTTTGTATTGGATTGCTTTGCGCTTCCATACATGCAAGTGTGCGCCTATCTCGTTGTCTTTTTTTTTTTCTCAAGAGACAGCGAACCGATACCAAAGCGGTTCTGCTCTATCGGTGTGATGTCGTTGATGTGCGCATGTACTTCCGTTTTATTGGTCTCTCTCTTTTTCTTCTTATTCGGCTATGAACGTTTCGTGTTGATTGCCTTTATTATATATATATATATAGCGATGTGTGCACCTCCTCTCTCTCTCCGGTTATGGTGCCGCGTGGGCTGCGCGGTTGACGGCGCACGTTCGCGGTTCGCTGCCACACCCGCATAAAAAGGGGGGGGGGGGGAGGGCGTAGAGGCTGCTTGACGGCCCGGCAGGATGGCGGCTTTCTTTTTGTTTACGTTGGCAGCGTGTTTCGCTTCTCGTGTTTGTTTGTGTTTGAAGGACGGTGTGGCTTCGCTGCCGCATTATTTTCTGCCGCACGTAGAGTTTGGAGGACGAAGAGGGAAGTTGGGAGAGAGAGGGGGAGGGAGGGGAGGGAGAGCCATCGGGAGACACCGGTCGAACAAATGACGCGCCTCGAGCAAAGCAGCACGCATCACCAATCCCTATTTTTATCTTCAATTAGTATTTTGCTTATTGCGTCTTTCATTCTTGAAGGACGAGCCGAAAGGCGAGAGAACAAAAGTCACCTTCGGAAAAAGGAGGAGGAGGTTAAAAAACAGACAAACAGATATAAGAACAACCACCACCAACGAAACCGACAATAACCGTAAAAATAAGCCAAAGCGGACAGACTCCTTTCAACCGAGCTTTCTGTTTTAGCTTCTCCTTCTTTTCATTACTCGCCAACGTGTTCGTGTCGGGACCTTGAGCTCTTGCTGCGGCGACAGACAGAAAAGGAACACGTAAAGACGCTGGAAGGTCGGCATTTTGTTTATCTTTAGCGCAACACAGTGAAAAAGTGAAAATGCAGTGTTTTTCTTGGAGAAAAAAATACTAAGAAGCTCGCCTAACACACGCACATACAAAGGGTAGCAGCGCGCTTTTAGCGACCGGCTCCCTGTCGTGGACCTTCACACGTTCTTGACTCTGTGGGCTGGTACCCACATCACTGCCGTGGCTGCAGAGGAGGCGGGACAGCAAAGCGTAGTGATCCGCGATTCTACGCAGTAAAACCTGTCCCCTTTACGCCACGAGGAGCTCGCCTGAACGCGGTGTAGCAAAAGGAAAAGGAAAAATATATACTCCCTTTATGGTCGTACTTGTCTAACACGATGATGAGCACCTCACTTAAGACTGTCACGTGGATAGAGGCGGCAATGGACTTCCTTGACAGGCGAGTCACTGTAAAAGCACCTCCTCTTCCCCCTCCTCTCTCTTCTCCGCTGGCGTCTTTTTTTAAGTCGCCTTTTCAATCAACCCCCCAAAAAGTCCGTTCATCTCCAACGTCTTCCTAACGTTTCCGTTTTCTCTATTCTTGTTCGTGTTTCAGCTGCTCGTTGCTCTCGGCTATATATATATTTATTCTCTTACTTTGTTTGGTAGCAAGTTAAGAGAACAATCTCCATCGACCACGCATCTTTTCAGGCTGCGTTGTGGCTTCTATGAGAGGGGGCTTTAATCCGGGCTCCCTTTTTTTTGAATGCCGGTGAGAAAAGGGATAGTTCTCCTCTCGTAAGGTGCAAACGGTGTAGCAACAGAGTTCGTTGCTGAAGTTTAACGTCGGCGAACCCAAGTCACACACGAAGACTCGGCAGCGTCTGCGTGCATCTCTTCCTTTTATCTATACATGTTATTCCAATAGCCTCATTCTTTTCTGTTTTACCGCGAACGCACGCCCACATTCTCAAAGTCTTATCAGCAAGGGATACTTCTTTTCAGACTATTTTTCCGCAGGCGCAGTCACCGTTATCGCTTCGATAGGCATTCCTCACGGCGAGTCGGCTAGCGAGTTGGGGGTCCGTTGGTTGCATCTCGCGTACTTCGGCACGACTTTCGGCGCGCCTTCCATGTTGCGTCGACGCCTTCTGCACTTCCCCGCCGCGCCGCCCGCCCATCAGCTGCTCACGCCTGCCCTCTACTACTCGCCCTTTGCCGCGCATCGTTGCGCAAACACCGGGCGGCCTTTCCGCGTCGTTCCTGCCGCATTTGAGGCGTGGGCACCCACCGTTGGCACCCACGCCCACACGCGTCGATTTTATCGCACCTCAGCCCCATTCGGTACGTCAAAGGCCCTGCGCTCCTCCCACTCTCCCCCGTTCGACGGGCGCACGAATTCTGTTGGAGGTGAGCCTCCTTCGACGCGTCAGGCGCCTCGTACAGGGCGTACCATGTCGCACGATGGTGTGGAAGTCCCATGCAGCGCGCAGCTGACGATCGGCGATGTCGTCGTCCCAGTGCCCGACTACGCCGTCCACCCGGAGCGCGTGACCTGGGCGGCTCCCGGCGTCGATCACACCGCACCGTACCTGCGCCACGCGGAAACACATGCTGCGGGCATCGTCGAAAACGCCGCGCGCGGCGGACGTGCTGCCCTCCCCCCCTTGCAAGGCGGTGAGCCGGGGGAGGAGAACCCGTTCTTCTCCGTCCTGGACCCCCTCACCCGCAGCCATCTCCGCTGGATCGCACAGAAGGAGCAGCTGGGGCAGGATATGTGCCTTATCGGGGACCCCGGGCCGGCGATGCGGTGGCTTGTCATGCTCTACAGCCATCTCACACGGCGTGAGATTCGAGTGGTTTACCTGAACAGCGACATCACGGAGAGCGACCTCAAGCAACGCCGCGAGATTCGCAACGGGCGTCTCATCTACGACGATCAGAGTGCCGTGTCGGCGGCCGTGGAGGGCCAGCTGCTCGTGCTGGAAGGCCTCGAGAGGGTAGAGCGCAACGTGCTGCCGGTGGTGAACAACTTGCTGGAGAACCGTGAGATGCACCTGGACAACGGCTCCGTGCTTATCCACCCCGCCCGCTACGACTCTCTTCTGCAGAAGCTGTACGAGTCAAAGCAGCAGCAGCGGCGGCGGCACGGTGGCGGTGCCGACGGGGGCGAACTTGCGGTGGCGCAGCGCGCGGAGCTCATCGGGGAGGCGAAGCACGAGCTTGCCCAGATGGGGCTCGTCCGCGTCTCGGAGAAGTTCCGAGTGATTGGCATCACCGTGCCCGTGCCGCCCTTTGAGGGCAACCCGCTCGATCCCCCGCTCCGCTCGCGCTTTCAATGCCTGTACGTGCGCACCCCCCTACCGGTCGTCGCACCGTCGTCGTCGGTGGTCGACGCATTGGGGTCACCGCCGGGGACGCACGCGCGTCGGAAGCGCACGAAGCAGGTCGAAGAGCTGCAAGAACGTCAGTCCGCGCGCTTTGCGCAGGTGGCCCAGCTGCGCGCGGCGATCGCCGCCATCAACGACGTGACGCGCGACTTCCAGCTGAGTAAACCGGGCAAAAAGAAGGCGGCGGCGCAGACCACCGCACCGCCGGGCAGCAGCTGGAGCTCAAGTGGGCAGAGCCGAAGTGGGCGGTATCGCAGCATGTATGACAGCAACGATGTCGTCGCGGAGATGTTCCGCGATGAGGAGGTCATCAACCGCGGCGGCGCGGAGGGGGACGAGGGGGCGGGGACGCAGAGTGAGAGCGCAGCTTCTTCCTCTAGCAGCAACAACAGCAATGGCAACAGCCCTCTGCAGACAGTCGGCCACTGGGCCCTCGCGACCATCGCCCAGCAGCTCGCCCTCTTCCCTGACCTCCCTGTCGGCGAGGCCGTCGTGCGTGGGTTTCCCTGGCCTTACTACGCACGTCAGCTGACCAGCAGCGGGGCAGGCGGGGCGGCAACGGGGTACGCCAGCGTGGAGGAGTACCACCGCCGACTGGGCCAATACGCGGAGGTGCTCCAGCGCTGTCACGTGTACCCACCGCTACTGTTAGCAGCGGATCTCTCGAGCAACGACGGCCGGGGCAGCCGCAGCCCCAGTCCTGTGTCCTCCGCGGCGACGGCGCCGGCAGCGAAGTCATCGCGTGTCAGCGCCCGTCTGCGCACGGTGGTGCAGGGGCAGGGCGTGGAGGCGGGAGGTGGTGAGGCACCAGGCGCCGCCGCCGCGCGTGCGTACATCCGCTCTGCGCGGCTGGTCTCCACCTTTCTTTCTTCTTCCTCCTCGTCGTCGCCTCCTGCAAAACAGGCGCGTACCTCGTCAGCCGTGCCGCCAACTGTTCAGCAGGCCTGCAACTATCTTCTGAAGCTTCGCAATATCAGCTCGACGGCGGTGTTTTCCGGGGTGCCGGTCGTGGTGGCAGAGGCAGTCATCGCCACGGCAGCCCACGACACGGCGCACCCTGGTGAGGCAGGGACCTACGTGCTGCCTGTGTTTCTCGGTGCGGCTGCCCTGCCGGCGGACGAGGCCGCGCAGGCTGCGTGGGAGCGCCCGGTGGAGGGCTACCTGACCACCACCGCTGCCCCTGCTACGGTCTTCACGACGGAGCACTTCCACGTGTTGCAGATGATGCTGCACATACACGCGAGTCGACAGCACATGTGCCTGCTCGGCCCCACGGGCTGCGGCAAGACGGCGATGGTGCGTGCCTTTGGCCGACTGCTGGGCTACGAGACAATGCGCACGATGCACCTGTATGCGGACATGACGAACAAGGATCTCTTCCAACAGCGCACGACGGACCCGTTGACTGGCAACACCACCTGGCAGGACTCCCCGCTGCTGCACGCGGCGATCTACGGAAAATTGGTGGTGCTCGATGGAATGGACAAGCTGCCGAGTGGGATGCTATCCTCTCTGCAGCAGCTCCTCGTGGACCAGAGCGCCGTTCTTGCCGACGGCACCATCTTGAAGCCACCGACCGAGTACACCCTTTTAAAGGAGCAGCTGCAGCAACGGGACGCGCAGACGGGCGAGGTCATCTGGCGGCCAACGGATGCAGATATGCGGGAGCGCAAGATTTTTCCTGTCCACCCCGCTTTTCGGGTAGTGGCGACGGCGCGTCCTCCGCAGCCGGTGAGCGGCGGCGGCGGTAGCGGCGGGGCGAAAGGCGGCAAGGACTTCTTCGTCACGCACGATCTCACCACGCTGTTCCGCACGGTGGGGATGCCAGACGCGGGCGAGGACGCCCTCGGACCCGTTCTGCGACAGGTGGCCGCAGCCGAGATTCAAGTCCTGCAGGCGGAGACGTGGCGGGCTGCGGAGGAGTCCCCTGCGGCGATGTGGCAGCGCAGTGAGACGGTGGTGGCGCAGCTGCTAGAACTGCGCGGCGAGCTCGAGGCACTGCACGCAGCGGACGGCAAGATGCCGCAGCTCAGTCTTCGGCAGCTACGCCAGCTCGTGCGGTCTGCCGTGCGGTACCCGACACGGGTGGAGGAGAGTGTGCGGAACACGCTGCTCCTGCCGCTGATGACGGGTGTGGCGGCAACCAAAGTTCGCCACGCGCTGGAGAGCTGCGGACTAGCAGGGGCCGACACCGCCACAGGCGGCAAACGTGGGGAGGCAACGGCGCCACGCGCCGACGGCGATGACGAGGTGCTCTCGCAGGAGCCGACCGACGTTTCGACGACGACCGGCACATCGCGTGTGCCAGCGACGGTGCACGCGGGTCGGGTGTGGTGGGTAAACGGCGCGCGGGTGCTGCGGCTCTCCCGCGTCTACACGCAGCAAGAGCGGGCCCTCGTCCCCTTTGTCACCGGCTTCCACGCCAACCGCGTGCACGAGTCGATCCTCGCCTGGCTCGCGAAGCAGTACGCGATGCGGAGCAGCATCCTTCTCATCGGCAACCAAGGCGTGGGCAAGAACAAGGTGGTCGACGCATTTCTTTCGCGCCTGGGGATTCCTCGGCACTACATCCAACTCCACCGCGACACCACCGTCGGCAGCTTGACGATCAACCCCACGGTCGAGGCCGGTCGCGTTGTGTGGGAGGACTCGCCGCTCGTGAAGGCGGTGCAGCAGGGGCATTGCCTTGTGGTGGACGAGATCGATAAGGCGCCGGTGGAGGTGGTGCAGGTGCTGAAGGGCCTTATTGAGGATCGTGAGATGCGTCTTGGGGACGGACGGCTGATCTACGATCCCGCCGTGGAGCACCATCCACAGCAGAACTCACAGGAGCCACAGCACACGAACGAGGCGACGACGCAGCGAATAGCTATCCACGCTGACTTCCGCATTATCGTTCTGGCGAACCCGCCGGGCTTCCCGTTTCACGGCAACGACTTCTTTCGCGAGTGCGGCGACCTCTTCGCCGCCTACGTCATGGACAACCCCGATGCCGAGTCGCAGCTGCGCGTGTTGACCGCCTACGCCCCGACGCTGCCGCGCGCACTGCTGGAGCGCTTGGTGACCGTCTTCATTGCGCTGCAGCACGCCTTCACGCAGGGGAACCTGACCTACCCCTTCTCGCTGCGTGAGTTAATAGCCGTGGTGAAGCACATGTCTCGCTACCCGCAGGACGGCGTCTACGGTGCGCTGAACAACGTGTTTAACTTCGACGCCCGCGACGAGAACACGCTGCGGCTGGTGCGGCAGGTGCTGGCCTATTACTTACAGCCGATGGTGGAGCAGGGCGGGCTGCAGCGGCTACGTCCTTTTCGCGCCGGCCAGCCCGTGCCGTTGATGCCTTTCCACTCGTTGGTGCAGCTTCCTCTTCTCACCCCGGCATCTGGCAGCAGCACCTCTGCCGACCGTGCAGCTTCCCAAAGCGGCCACTTTCAGGGCCTTGCGACGCTGCCAGCGGAGGTGACGGCAGACGCGGGTGACGTACTGGCGAGCATTGTCGCAATCGAAAAAGCACGCGGCTACCCAGTCCCGCCATCGTGGAGCGCGACGTACCCAACGGAGGCATTTTCTCCCGCTTCTTCCGCTGCGCAGCCGCCGCTCTCGGAGGCCTTCACCGAGTGGGTCAGCCAGTGCACGCTACCGTTTGTGGATCCGCAGACGGACATGGTGCTTGCTATGGCGTCCATCAACGCCTTGGGCGGCGCTGACGCGGCTGGATCGGAGTCGACGCTGCCATTGATGTCGGTGTTGCTGCTGCGCACCTCGTCCAATGCGAATACCAACGCGTCGGAATCCGCTTCGACCTCGCTCTCTCCCTCGGCTGCACCTGCGAAGTCCTCCGCTGCACGCTGTCAGCTGATGGTGGCGACGGTGCGGCTGCCGCCGTCGTTGCTGGACACCCGCCACCTCGTCGCGGATGCCGCGGAGGAACTCGCCACCCTCTGGCCGGTCGGACACGCGCGCTTTGTCGACGTCTCTACCTACTACGCCGCAGACCTTGCCAGTGACGCCGCCTTGCGCTTCACCTTCGCGAGCCTGCGGATGAGCGCACAGCGCCTTCCCTGGACAGTAACGGCGACGACGGTCAGCCCTCCGCACCCCGACAGGTCAGAGGGGGCCCTTAGCGAGGTTGAAGACGAGGGCGTCGCCTGGCCACCTTCGCTTACCGCCTGCTCCGCTTCGCCCGTCGAGTGTCCGCCGCAGCAGAAGCGTCGTTCACTCTTTCAGCAGTCGGACAGCGCGCGTTCCATGAGCGAGCGGGCCCCCCAGGCTATCCTTCTGCTATCTTCGAAAGACACTGGTTTTACGGTGCTGCTGGATGTTCTTGCAGGAGCTGCATCGGACCTTTTTCTGTCTCGTATGGGCCTCGACAGCCGGCGGGCGGCTTCCCGCAGCGTCCCAGACACCGCGTCCAACGCACAGCAGAACGAGGAGACTTACCCGAGCGCGGGACCCCGGCTCGGGCCGGTGTTACCCCTCCACCTCGATCAACTTCTTCGCTTAGAGGCGGAGCGCGAGGGCGGAGGGAGAGCAGCCGTTGCCGCTGCTGCTTCTGCTGTTTCTTCTCCTACGCGCGTGCTGGACGTGCGGGCCTCGCAGGGGATCATCGCCTTCGCACCCGCCTCACCCTCTCCGTTGTGCTGCTTCCTTCTTGGCGGACACGTCGTCAAGGTCACGCTCCCGCAGCCTGTGGTGTCGCTGCGCTTTGTTGGCGAGCAAATTGCGGTCGTCGAGATGAACGACGCAGCCGCCGCGAACAGTGTGGGAGGCAAGAAGGGCATTCTCAAAGTTGCGCTCACGGCGGAAGGCACGGCGCAGGCGTCGTTCTTGAACCTGCCGAGGGGTGCGCAGCAGCTGGAGCTGGTCGAGCTGGGCGAGACAGCAGCGACGATGAACACAACGGTGGCGAACACGCCTGCCTCTCTCCTCACGCCGAATGACCTCGCCGATTCCGTCTGGCGCGTCGTGGCTAATGGTTCGGCTGTGCAGCCGTCCGCGCCGCCGTCAGCCAAAGACGGCAGTGGCTCGGCCGCCGCCGCCGCATCCGCGACAGACGACCCGACGGCGCGCAACGTTGTTTACGCCCGCGCGGAAGGCGTGACGGAGGACGGGCTTCAACTGCGCTACTACAAGCATACGAGTGCTTCTACGTCCACGCAGCTCCCGTCTCCCGACGCCGACGTGGTCGTCGATGACGCGCGGCATCAACTTTTGCAGGTGCAGCCCGACAGGCGAACCGTGACGGCAGTCGACACCCTGCACGGCACCGTGCGGTCCTTCGCTCCTCTGTCCACGGTGTCATCTTCCCCTGGCGCGTCAGCAGGTCCACCGCGGCCGTTAAGCGTGGACAACAGCAGTGGGACCGCCTACACATGGGACGGCGCGGCGCGGCAGCTGGCGATCGCGGACGTCGACGCAGAGCGGGTGCGACAGCGCTACTCCGAGTGGTCCTCGCTCCTCTCTGGCAACGCCGCCAACGTCGGTGACGCCGCCACCGTGGATGAGGATGAAGAGGACGTGAAGGACTTTAAAATGAAGTACAGCACTCCGCGCAAGCAGCCCTCCGGCACACTGAAGCACGGCGAGGTAGATGACAAGGAGCACCACGGCGGCAACACATGGGCCGGTGGCACCGGCGGCACGGACACGGCTGGCCTCGGCGGTATGGTGGGTCCGTACCGGCTGGACAAGGGCAACGTGGTCCATCAGGTCTCGCCGGAGGAGAAGCGGAAGGTGCCGAAGCACCTCTTGGAGGAGGCCCGACGCATGGGCCGTGAAGCTTTGAAAGAGCGTCTGCAGTCGATTGGCATGACGGAGGCCGAGTATGAGGAGTACAAGAGGCTGCAGGAGCGGGTGCGACCTGCCGTGGCGCAGCTACGCACGTTGCTGATGGGCTTGAAGGCTGCCGAGGGCGAGCGGGTGTGGGTAACCGGGCAGACCGACGGTGTGTGGGACGATAAGAAGCTCGTGGAGGGCATCGTGGGCGACAAGAACGTGTACAAGCGCCGCGTCGACTCGAAGGACACGAACCCCTTTCAGCAGAGATACAAGAAACGCCTCGTTTTCGTGCTGGACGTGAGCGCGAGCATGTACCGCTTTAACGGCATGGATCAGCGCCTGACCAAGCTGCTAGAGACCACCGTCATGATTATGGAGGCTTTCGCCGGCTTCGAGGCGAAGCTGGACTACGCCATGATCGGACACAACGGGGACAGCGACAGCATCCCGCTCGTCAACTTTGGCGCGCCGCCGGCGAACCAGAAGGAGCGGATGCTCATCTGCCAGCAGATGGTCGCCTACGCGCAGTACTGCTGGTCCGGCGACAACACCGTCGAGGCGATGCGGTGCAGCGTCGAGCTCGTCACGAAGGAGAAGGGAGACTCGTACTTTGTGTTTGTCGTGAGCGACGCAAACCTGCAGCGCTACGGCATTACGCCGCGGGAGCTGACGGAGATCATCCAGAGCAAGCCGGAGGTGAAGATGTTCTGCATTTTCATCGCCACGCTCGGTGCACAGGCCTCGCACCTGCAGCAGCAGCTGCCGGCGGGACACGGGTTTGAGTGCTTGCGCACGGACGCGCTGCCGCAGGTGATGCGGCAAATTTTCACTTCCGCGAACGTGTTTTAGGCGCCTTCTTTTCTGGTTTTTTCTCTCTCTCTGTGTGTGTGTGTGTAGAAGAATGAGACATGAGCGGAGAAGGTGTATATACCTGTGCATGCAGATTTGGGGAAAGGCTAAGAAAGTGCAAGGCAGTTATCTGCACGGCAACGTTTGACATGGAGCAATCTCAATTGTATTCGCTTTTCGTTCCTTTTCTTTTTCTCCTCTCTTCATGTCACTCCATGCTATCGACATTTTTTTGTTATTATTATTATCCTTAAACTCAAATGCAGTGTGAAGGGAGACCGTTAAAACAAAATCAGAAAGAATGAAATAAAACGTAAAGAGGCGAAGCACGCCGTCAAAGAAGCTGATGGCGCTGCAATGGAGGACGGCGGCGTGCTGTCGGCTTCGTCGGTGTCGCCTCGTCGTGGTGCAAAGACAAGCTCCCCCTATTTTTCGATGAGGCACACAGGAGACAACAAACGGCGTTTTCCTTGTGTCTCTCCAACTGTCTCTTGCACCAACGTCAATGTTGATCTCGCTGCGGTGCGCGTGTCTCACGACGTTGACCCACAAGGCCGCCTTTCCTCCGTCCTCCCTCCTCCCCACCCCTCCCATCTTCTTTCTTCCTCGCTCAGCTAGTTCCTTCCGCGCTGCCGTACTCCGCCTGCGAGAAGTGAACCTTCGCGCAAGGCCCTTGCCGGACGGAAAAGGGACGCCAGCGTCACAGACGCGTTAGTTCTCATCTAGTTGTTCTCTCTATATATTTTTTCTTCAGGGTTTTCGAAGTACAGCGATGAGCGAGTCGCAGCAGGCAGCTGAAATAGCGCGCATCTTAGCGTGCGTGGCGAAGAAGGCGAGCCCGTTAGATGTGCTGCAGCTCGACCTCGCCACCTGCGAACTCAGCGACGTGCACCGGCACTACCGCAAAATCGCCCTCCTTCTCCACCCCGACAAGTGCAGTCTGCCAAACGCCAGCGAAGCTTTTCATGCGGCCGAGAAGGTCCACAAGTCCCTCAGTCAGGAGCCGATTTTCTACCAGCTCAAACGCGCCTTTCAGAAGCAGCAGGACCGACTCGCAGAGGAGGGAAAGGCGAACGAGAAGGTAGGCGGTGGCGTCGCCGGCGGGGCGGCGGGTGCGTCGTCATCGGCGTCTTCATCGTCTTTCAGCGCCGCTGGGCAGAAGCGTGGGCGGGAGACCGCGACCGACTTGCCGCCCATCGCCTTCGGCTCTCTGACGCACCTCGCCCCCAGCGGGCTGTCGAGCGACGCCCAGAAAGCAGCGGAGATCCGCCGCGTCCTGCAGTGCAAGCCGACGGACTACTTTCTCATCTTAGATGTCGACCCTGCGTCGTGCACCGTCGCCGAGGTCGACCGGCGGTACCGCAAGATGGCGCAGGCTCTGCACCCCGATAAGTGCCAGCTGCCTCATGTGGACAGCGCCTTTACCGTGTTTGAGAAGGCGCACAAGGAGCTCGCGGATGAGAGGAAGCTGGTGCGCTTCAAGGTTGCCTTTGAGCAGCAGCGGAAGAAGGCGGCGGCGCTGGCGCAAAGCGCACACCGGCGGGGTCGGCAGCAACGACAGCAATACTATCGGTGGTGGCCACGCATCCGCCAGCACAACCGCGGAGGAGCGACTGCAGCAGCGCAAAATGGAAGCGCTGCGCAGTCAGCAGTTTGAGGCGATGCGTCTGGGCGAGGAGGCGGAGAGACGGCGCCGAGCGAAGGAGGAGAAGGAAAAGGCGGACGCGGAGCTCGCAACGGCGCTCGAGCGACAGCGGAAGGAATGGAACGACTTACAGCTCTTTTAGCTCGGGTGGGAAGGACTTTGGGTAGTCGAACAGGTGTGGTTTTTTCGGCTGTTGGTGCACCTCTTGTCTCCTTTTCGAAGTGTTTGCTTTGTCACTAACTAACTCTGTTTATGTCATGAAAACGCTGCTGTGAAGCGCACTGCGACGCCAATTACTGGGCGAAGTTATCCTCGTCTCCGAGGAATCAACCACGAAGAAAAAAATAGGGAGGTAGACACCAACAACTTATCGAGCTCTCTGCGACGCGAACCACGTTCCGCTTTCTTCTACTCGGCAGGTTGGAACGCTCCGGGGGACGCCATGTCGAATGCCTTGGCGTTCTTCACTTGGTTTGCTTCGAGGGGGTGAGGAAGAAGAAAGAGAAAGAAAGAGAAAAAGAGGCCGAGTTGTTTTATCGTCAACGTCTCTTGTTGCGGCCGACCGCTGTTCTCCAGAAGAATGCGCTGTCATTTCTCTGAACGAAATAAAGTATTTCTCCTTCTCGACGCCTCCCCCTCTTTTTCTTCTACTTTCAACCGCCTGAGCAGTTCTACCACCAACTAAAGCGGAGAAGCACACGATTTTGGCGTGCCTGTCCCACATTCAATATATTTTCTTTCTTCTCTTTTTTCTCCTTTTGCTCCTCTTCTTCTTCTGAGTGTTGTGCATGGCGTGCACACCATCTTGTGCAGCTCGTGTGTTCTTTTCTTTGTTATTATTATTGTTCTATAGGGCCTGCTACTCGATCAACGTACTCGATTTCCATTACTGTTTCTAATTTTTGTTTTATACCAATTTCTTTTTTTTAAAGATTTATTTTTACTCCTGTGTCAATTACTTCGCCCACTCCCCTCTCCCCAGTTTTCTTTCGCTTCATTGCGTTCTTACTAACAGGCGGACGAGTGTGTGTGTGTGTACCTGTTGTGCGTACATCTCTCTCTCTATATATATATCTTTTGCATGTGCATGTCTTCATTAATCGCTTCCTCTTCTTTCCAGTCCCATTTTTGTTTTGGTGCATTTCTCTCTCTCTCTCTCTCTCACGGTGTGTGTGTGTGTGTGTGAGTGTGCGCTGACGCTGTCAACGCGGTTCCTGTGGTCGTCTGGATTTTTGTTTTTCCCTTTTACTACTCGTCATTGCTACACCCCAACAAAGGACGCCGAATCTTGTCACGGGCATCTCTCGGCGCCGCTCACTCACTCCACTCACGACACCTCTGCGTTTTCTTTTTCCCCCTTTTTTAAAGTTAAAAAGCGCCTTTCCAGCTACGACTTTGTTTTTCTCCTTTGGTATCCACCGGTGAAGGAGCATCGCACATCAACGGCGCGTAGGTTTTTCCTTTCTTCTCTAAGCTGCTGCTGCCCTTCTCGTTTTTTTGTTTGTTTTACTTCCTCACGCATTCTTCATTTCCGTACTCAGGTGCAGTGCGCTCAACACCTCCTGCACCTTTTCTTTCTACTTAGCGCGCGAGCACGCAAGAAGCGAAGCAACAAATACGTAGTTATCCATACACACCCACACACAGACACGCATATACACATATACGCTCGCGCCGAAGCACCGGCTCATGCAGCCGATCCAGCCTGCGCAGCGAGTGGAGCGCCCACCACGGCCCACCTCGCCCGCCGCAGACGCTGACAGTCTCGGTGATGACGACGACAGCGACACGACGACGGAGTCGAGCTACCTGATGAGTGAGCGATTCCAAACGTTGCCGTGGCCTAGCCCCGCTACACCGCGCTCCGGTCGCGAGTCGCCTATCCCGTTGATGCGGGGCATGTCTCCGGCTTCGAGTCAGCAGCCGACGCACACGCCGGAGTCGTCGCTGACGGCTTGGTCGGGGGCCGTCATTCTGCACAACTTAGGCCATGGCCTCAGCAACAACAATAACAGTACTACTGTGATTGGTGCTAGCGGTGGCGCTGGTGCGAGCCGGACCTCTCTCTCACGTGATATCACCACCTTTAATCTACTCCGCGCAAACTCGGGACGGCTGAATGCGAACGTCGACAACAACGCCGCCCTGACGGAGGCGAACATTGCGTTGCTGCGCTGCGCACCGTCTGGCGGATTCAGCCGCCGAGACGCACGCCGGCTGCCACAACAGAACAGCGGGCGACCGCCGAAGACCCATCACACCTCGCAATCCCCAACCCGTGCGGGGGGTCCCACCGGGTACGTCGCAGCGATCAATAAGCGCTGGACGAATTGCCAACCTCGCCACTCGCCGCAGCACGGACCTTTGAATGAGTCGCCTGTGCGCATTGGTGACCGAGACGAGGGGTTTATCGGCGCCACGGCGGCGGCGGCAGAGGGTGGGGGGCACGTAACGGCTCCCCACACCAATGACAAGGAGAACATTGCCATCGCGGACAAGAACAACTGTAATGGCTACACAGCGGCGATCCCTACGCCCAGGGAAGTTGGTCCCAGCCTGGGCGGCAAGATAGCGGTCGTTACCCCTCTTCTCTCTCCTCTCGCGCTTTCGCAGGAAGCGGATGCGCTGGCGCAGCCGGCACCGCGGCAAGAACGGGCAGCCAGCGGACGACCTCGCCGAGCGTCATCGCGACATCAGGCGCAGGTGCTGCCAGGGGATGTGGGTACGACGGACACGGCCGGCATAGCACCTGCGGCACCTGCACCGCCACCCTCCTTGCCGCCGGTGCCGTCGCCTACTGTCGCTGCCGCCGCCGCCGGCGCACCTCAACGACGTGCCAGAGTTTCTGGTCCAGCACCGACGGTGGCATGCATCCCTGTTAGCTCCACTTCCACCGCCACCACCACCGCCACTATTACTACTACCGCCGCAACAGCAGCAGTCGGGGCATTGAATCCTGCGCCGACCACCACGGCGGTGAAGATCAGCTCCGCGCCTGCCCCTGCGGAGCGTGCCGCACGGGCCTTGCCGAAGGCGGTTCCGCAGGCCCCGTCGCAGTACCTCTCGGGTGGCCGTCTAGTACAGGCGGCGCGCCGAATGCCGGTAGGGGTGGTGGCCGCGCCGGCTCCGGCGCCATCCGCGGCCCCTCCGTCGAAGACGCCGATCAGCGCGGCACCGAAGGCAAGTGGGCAGAAGTCTCCGCTGACCCATGAGCCGCCTCAGACGCAGCAGGACCAGATGAAGAGCCCGATCCTTCCTGTCGCAGCCGCGGCGGCACATCCGTCGGACGCACAGGAGGAAAATGCCCCTGCAACTGTTTCCGCTACCGCCGCTGCGAATGGCAACACCAACGCAAGTGCTGATGCCAGCAGCAGCGACGATCCTAGGAGCCAAACAGACCCGGCCGTGCCGGACACCGACTCGTTGGAGTTCTGCAGCGTGCACACGATGTCGCCCGCGCAGGCTCGTCAGCGACGCGTCTCGCAGCAGCCTCCGGTGACGGCGGAGTCTGCGAGGACCCAACCAAGCACACCTGCGAGCGATGTCGCAGCAGAGCAGACGCCCCCTAGCGATCTCCATCGTATTGACGCTGCCTCGCGAAAAGAAGCGCCGACGAGTCCTTCCAATGCAACTGTGAAGAAGAGCGGCCCAACAGCCGCAATAAATACAAACAAGAGCGACGAGGACACAAATGTGAACGCAGAGGCGCAGAAGGACGGCCGAATAACCCGGTTGCTGACGGTGGAGGTTGCGCGGTTGGTTGTCGTGCCACTGAGCAGGACGCCCAAGTCAGCGAAGCGCACAACGCGGTCGCCTGCCGCTGCTGCGGCGATACGGCCTGTACCGCCGTCCCCGCCTCTTGTCTCGAGTACACCGACCGCCCCTGACACCCTGGCGCTCCAACAGCAGCCGCCGTCCGCGGTGCTCTCCCCCGCAGCTGCCACGGCCGCCTTCAATGTGGACGAGGCACCGAAGCGCACGCCAGCGACGGTGCTATCGGGCCCTCCACACGACGACGCGGACCCTCTCGCGAGCCCGCCGTTGGCTATCCGAGCGCTCCGCAGTGCCGGGCAGCCGCGGCACACCGTCGCGGACAGTCACTCCTTCCACTCCACCTTGCATGCGTGGAGCGTGGACACCTTGGCGGACTGCAGACTCAGCATGGCGAGCACGCAGCCGCCGCTGTCGGTGCAGTTCACACCGTCCGTGAAGGAGCGCAGCTCCAGCGTCGTCACGTCCGACCACGGCGAACGGGGAAGCTCCTTCACCTCCACCGCGTCTCCCTCGGCGGACGACAGCACGACGGAAATGCTGGCCAAAGTCACCACCACCGCGGCGCCCCAACCACCACTGCTTCTGAGTCCACCGACCAGCCTGCCGCCGAGCGTGGCACTGCGCGCACGGCGCAGCTCGCGCGCCGTCAGCGGCAGCGCAGAGCGCATGGCACTCACCGAACGCCGGGGGTCTGCGCCGGCGCAGATGGAGCGACAACGAGACACCACCACCGCTGGAGCTACGACCGCTGCCCCGTCGTCCGTGGCGGGCGGCAACAACAAGTCCACCGCACCGGCACGGCACGGCCGACCACGCGAACTCGCAAACGTCGGCAGCGCGGACTACAAGCCTGTCAAGCCGGGCGCCGCTGCGGCTTCCGGCAGAAAGGGCTCGACAACGATGGTTGTTGGAGGGCGGCAGCTGCCCCGCATGTTCCCCTCCGCTGACGACGATGGCGCGAACAAGTCCGCGTCTTCCGAGGAAGCGGCGGTGACGGCGGCGGAGGCGGACGGCACAGATGACGCCGTTGAGCACACGCGTCGCCGTGCGCTGAGTTTGCCGGCGTCGTCGCTGGGCCACGGCACCGGCAGGAACCCGTTTGCGCCAGCGACTCTGAGTGCTACGACGACGACCGAACACGGTGTGGATCGTGCGGGCCATCCGCCTCCCTCTTCTCCTGTGGTTGGCAAAAGGATGAATGCGGTTCGGCGCACGGAGGCACACGACGGGGGCGAGAACGGATGCGCCAAACGGCCTTCATTGCACACGCAAGGGGCCGGCAACGACGCCGAGCCTCGCCGAGCTCGCCAGCCTCCGCTTCAACGCACTGAGGAGGCGAGGGAGAAGAGCGGTGCGCCTGCATTGACGACATCCCCTGTGTTGTCGGCCGGCGGCCAAGCAGAGATCGCGGAGACGGCCTTTCAGGCTTCGCCGCTGCGTCTTCCGTCGCTCATGCGCCTTCCACGGACGCCGACCACGGCCATCTCAGCGGACACGAGCCCGACGACTCTGCAGGTGCACCCTCACTTCGCCAGCAGCACGAATGATGCGGACCAAAACGGCAGCAGCGGCAGCGGGCACGAGACCGCAAAGGACAGCAACGCGGCGACGCTGAGCGGTCGGCACCGGCCAATGTGTCCCTTGCCAAACGGTGGCGCCAGCAGCGACGGCCACAGCAACACGAGCAGCCCCAACAGCGGCGTTGACGGCACGCACTCGGCAGGCAGCGCCGGTGCTGGTGGTGGCGAGGCGGCGTCCGACACCGTCCAGGGCATGGCGAAGTCGTTTCACAAGAAGGCGCCGCGGTCTCGTCAGCGGGCGCCGTCGGTGGATTTTTTCTAACACAGAAGGGCAAACGAAGTGGGCGCCGCAACGCCCCACTGGAGGAAAACGACGTCGGTGGAAGAGGCAATCAACCGTGGCGCCTGTTTGTGGCACAAAAAAACCGGCGCCACCGTCAGCTCTGGTGCCTTCCTCCCCCCTCTCTCTTTCCATCCCGACTGGAGTGCAGCAAATTCTTGTGCTGTGTTTTCGCTGTTGGAGGCAAAGGCGCATTTCCCTTTCAGTTTCTTGTTGGATGCGGTACGCAAAGATACTTGACGGCGCTGCGCAGTCTCTTTTACATACATGCTTATATACAGGTTTATTTATGTGTCTATGCGTGCATGTGCATGGCGCGCGCGTGCGTGCGTGCGTTATGGGCGACCATTTGCTCTCACAAAGAAAAAAAAGTAAAGCAGCAGCAGCGCAGCGCGGCTGCCATGAAAGTGCGGTCTTCCATAACAATACTATTATTATGAAGCCAGGGGATGTGCTCGTTGCTGTTTACGCTCACCAAACGAAAGGCCCTTGTGCTCTCGCGTTCTCTCCTTAAAAAAGAAAAAATTTGGAAATGCAGCTCCAACAAGAATGAGTTTTATGTTCGCCTTTTCACCTTGTGATCTTTTTACTATTAACATGTGTTTTTCTTTTGAACCCTTTGTTTGGCATCCGCGCTGAGTAGAGAGTTGCGGGGGCAGAGTCCTCGAACCAAAACCTCTGGCCATGCGCGCTGCAAGAGAAGAGAAGCAGCGCAACATCTAAGAAACTAAGAAACTAAAAATAATAATCTTTTTTTTTTAGCTTTTACTTTTATCGGATGAGCTGACTTGTATGCATGTTGAGTATGGTCTGCTCACGTAAACGCAACCAAGCGAGCGCTTCTCTGTTTCCCGGCTGCCTTTCATGCTCCCAATCTTTTACGTGGTCTCAGCATCTTTTGTGTGTTTTTTAAACCTCTCTTTTCTCCTTTTCCCCGCTGTTGTTTTTTGTTTGTATTTTACGTTTTCCCATTCATTTGCTTTCCATGGTGTAAGTGTTGTATGCGTGATCGATGGACCTGTGTACGTGCGCTGACCCCGGTTCATCAAATACGAAGGCGGAGGCACTACACGGGATTGTGGTTTCTCCCAATGCGTGGCGTACTTCTCTCCCCTTTACATATAAATTTAGCCGATGCTCTCTGTCGGCGTCCGCGTGGCAGCTACTGGCTGCTCGTTTCGCCATTCCATTCTCAAACCTTTTCTTTTGTACTCTCAGTTCTTTTCCCTGTTACTCGCTTCTACCGCAAATTGAGCCGTTTTTTTCCCTTTCTTTGGCGTTTTCTTCCTCCTTTGTTATTCAGTATAAAGGTGCTTAATCCGTTGCCATATAGAGATGTGTGCATCCTGATCCACTGTACCTCGTCACGACGACCCACCGAATTTAAAAAAAAGTAAAGAAAACTGTGTCTTCTTCAATTTCGTCATCACGCACCACTGCGTGTGTGCCTGCGTGTGTGCTTCTGTGTGTCTTGAAGCTGTAACTCCGACCCTCTGTCTTAAAAAGAATCCCCCCCCCTCCCCCAAAGCTGCTCCCTCAAACAATGCGTTTTTCATCCCTTTTCTTTTTCAATTTCTGTTTTCGTTGAATTCCGCCATCGATTCTTCCTGCCTGCATGACTCGCGCTGGCGTTGAAGGGAGCAGCTGCCGTATCTCTCCCTTGTTTGTTCTCTCTGTCTCTGTCTCTCTGTGTGTGCGTGTGTGTGTGTGTGTGCTGCTGTTGCTGTGGCGGCGGTGGCGATCCCTTCTTGTTTTAACCGTTCTTAACCGTTTTCTCCGTTTCTCTCTTCCTCTCCGTCTCATCGTTCTCTCCGTGCATTTTCTGTATTATCTTGTCTTTTTTCGGTGCCTTCGGCGTCCTCGGCGGGGGACGGAAGGAGGAAGCCCAGGGCACCTCCCACACAGGCACAGACACCGACCACGTCGATGATGTATGTGTCTTCCCCCAATACACAGACCTGCCGATGTTTATAGTTATTACGCGGAAAAAGGAAAACTACTCGCGCTAAGTTTTTCGCGCGGAAGCACGCGCTTACTTGTGCGTTTTTCGAGTCCTTCGCATCACCTCGGCCTTGTCAGCCGTTCCCGTTTTACCTTATAATAAGTATTTCATTTCCTTTTAGACGCTCGCTTGCTTGTACCTCGCGATGCCGTGAAAGCTGGCGCTGCTGGCCAGCGATGAAACCCCAATTCTCTTTTTCCCTGTTGTCGCGTAACACACCCACCACGCGGGAAACCCAAATACATTGAACATTGACGCGAAGAATGATAGAGCAGTGTGCGTGTGTGTGTGTGTGTGAGACATCGCGTGCGCAAACTTCGTTCTGCTGAGGGATCACTTCAAAGCGTTATCATGCCGCACATTGCAAAGCGATCGGAGAGAAGACGGCTTTGGAGCTGCGTCATCCGCTGCTTTAAGAAAATGTTCTTTTTTTTTTCAAAATATTATTTCACTTCAAATACACGCTCCTGCCCAACTCCTGTGTTCTTCTTCTCTGCGTTACATCGCCGCTTTGAACCTACGCAATCCCCGGCATGTTTCATCGAAAACTTCGGTGACTGCTGTACTCTCCCCCTCGCTCTCCGGCACACATCTCCTCAGTATTCATACACACATATATTATTTTCTTGCTCCGTTCTTCTCTCTTGCTGCTTTACACTTTCGAAAACAATTTATTTGCCTTTTCCACTCCTCTCTCTATGTGCCTGTAGCGTAAGAGCTGAAGCTGGACGTAGCACGCCTGCGTTCATGGTTGCCTGTGCCACTCCGCTCCCCTCTGAGAAGGAACTGCCTGAGGCGCTACGTGGGTGCTTGAATTCGCATCGGTATTTACTTGCTTCCACCATCATCATCTCTGTAGTCGTTTTTATCTTTTCTTTTTTTGATAGTAGAGGAGAAGTTGCATAGAAACAAAGCATCGAAGGTTAAAAGAGAATAAGACGCAGTGGCTCACGCTTCCACGCACACCTCTCGCCTCAAGACATCTACTGCTCGTTCATATTCAGCCTATACAAGCGCACAGACTGCTGCGCGGTAAAAGCCTCTATCAGCATCACCATCGCATAGAAGCATAGCAAATACGAGGAAGCTGCAAACACCACGAACAAATCATAGAAAGCGGAGACACCTATCGCATTAATCCTCCCCTCCCCCTCCCTTCCACCTCCCTTTCAAAGGATGCGACGACGCGAATGTCTCCCCGCCCAGAGGGCGTGCTCGCTAGTGGCTGTCTGGACAGCCGCACATACCAGAGGATACCGGCACCTTACCACCCCCGCCCCCGCAGTGAACTGTGCAGCAACGATACCCGCCAAAACGGCACCAGGAAACGCGTCAGCACCGGGCGAAGGAGGCGACGGCGGCGGGAGCACTACCGCAACGACGGGGACGGCCATTCGCACGCCTTCTGTCACAGCGGCAGTGGAGAGTCCCGGCAAAGGTAACATGGACGGTAACCTCAAGAAGGCGTTATCCACCATCATCACGTCCACCACCGCCGCCACCGCCGCCGCCGCGGCGACGGACGATGAGGCGGTGGCGGCGGCAACGGAGCGCTTGCGAGCCGCACTGCGTGTGTTTTCCGTAATAGAGCAAGCCAAGTCAGATGAGCGGAAGCTGAACCTCTCGAATTTGATGGAGGAGGTGAGTCCGATCGACGTTGAACCAGATGGCGACGAGTCACCCTTGCCAGAGCACACGGACGGTTTAAAAGGATTTACTACGACGATGCCACCGCCGTCAGCCGCAGACGTCGCCACTGCCGGGGGCTCAAGCGGGAGCGACCGCCGTCGCAACACCACGGCGGCGCCGCTCGCGTCATCGATCTCGTGGGCGTCGGCCACGTCGTCGTGGATTCGCAATAAACGGCCGAAGTTTTGGGCCATCGTGAACGACGCGGGCGTTGAGAGCTGCGTGGCCGTCAGCGGGCAAGAAACCGCCGCTGCAGTTGTCAACGAGAAGGCGAGGAGCGCGGCGGAGCTCGCTGCCTCCGCGGCTGGCACACCGGGAAAGGCAGAACCTAAGTCGTCCGAGGCAGCAAGCACGTCCGCGTCACCGTCGCTAGCGTCATCACCCGTGAAGACCGCCAACAACGCCGCTCTGCCGTCCTCAAGCGGTGAAGATGCCGCATCACGCGTGTTGAGCTCTTCGAGGGAAGGGACAGACGCAGCGGCGCGTCAGGCCGCGCCGGCCAGCGCACAGAGCGTTCGCACTGCCAGCTCCGTCCCACCCTTCCGCAGCCGCTACAAGAAGGACGTGGCCCACGCCCTGTCTGAGCTGCTGAGCCGAGACCCCGCGCTCGGCCCTCAGCTGCTGAGTCAGCTGTCAGCCGAGAGCCGCCGCTTGCTGTTGATCATGGGAACCGCAAGCGAGTACTTCGGCGTCGACTACGGCGAGGTGGCGGAGCAAATTAAAGAGGCGGACACCGACCGCGACAACTCGATCTCGTCGAAGGAGTTTGATGCGTGGGTGAACCACATGGCGGGGATGGCGTCCACACGCCGACACCGCGCACCGGCGACGGCGGAGTCTGGAAAAGAAGCGGCGTCGCCATCGACCGATTCATCACGCTCTCCTTTGACCTCCGCAGCTCCGGCCGCATCGTTAGCGAAGGCAGCACCTGGGGCGACCAGCACACCGGCAAAGGGCAATCAGAGTACACAGGTGTCGACTCCCGTGTCTTCCGCATCTGAGAAACCGGTCGCTGCGCAGACGCCAGCGGTGCCGTCCAAGGCAGCCGCCGTGCCCCCTCTTCCTCCTCCATTGCAGTCCGAAGCCAACGTGTACGTCACGACACTCGTCGGTGGTCTTTCTCCGCATCTTGTAGCACCGTCGGCCACCTTATCACGGCAGCGAGCGGAGATGGCCATCGTCGCCGCACGTGCTGCGAGTGCCCGC
Source organism: Leptomonas pyrrhocoris (assembly GCF_001293395.1). Lineage (NCBI taxonomy): Eukaryota > Euglenozoa > Kinetoplastea > Trypanosomatida > Trypanosomatidae > Leptomonas > Leptomonas pyrrhocoris. Next base: position 98,520 of record NW_015438384.1, read on the forward strand.
ATCATCGAGGTCCTGCAGAAGAACGTGACGGCGCTGCCGTCTTCTGCGTCCGCTGCCGCAGCCGCAGCCGTCGCCGCAACGGCCACGATTACCGTGGGGAAAGGTGATTCTGCCACGCAGTCATCCTCGACCTCATCACCGCCGTCGGCGCCGTCGCCGGGGCTGCAACGACAGCCGCCACCTGTCCAACCGTCGTCTCCTTCGGTGTCCGCCCAGGTGGCGACTTCGGCACCGTCGGCCTCGACAGGACTGGTGGCCGCAAAGCCGCCTTCCACGGGTGCCCAGGCCATAGAGTACGTCCCCTCCACCAAGTGCGCCGATGCCCCTCCCGCGAACACCGCCTTCGTCAACGCGACCACCACCTGCACCGCGGCAGGCGAGGTGCCCAAGGCTGTCAAGAGAGGCGACCCGGCGTACATCCCGTGGCCGATCTTCGCCAAAGTGGTGTGCGCCGCCGCACCGCCCTTTCTCGCGTTTGGCATGCTCGACAACTGCACGTTGGTGCTCGCGGGCGGTGCGATTGACAACATTTTCTCCGTCAAGCTCGGCCTCTCGCAGATGGCCGCCGCCAGTCTCGGCGGGGTCGTCAGCGGTGTAGCAGGGATTCAAGTGCACGGCCTCGCTGAGCGCTTTACTCGCGCGAAGCCGCCGCAGCTGACGGCGGCGCAGGCGCACAGCGACGCCTACCGACGCGCCGAGACCACTGGCAACACGCTGGGGATGGTGGTGGGTCTTGTGATCGGTATGACGCCGCTGCTGTTTGTGGGACGCGCCTCACAGGATACGGAGGAAGAGGCTGAGGAGGAGCGGCAGCGGTTTCATGAGGAGGCGGCGCGCAGTCATCAACGGCGGTGTAGGAGCGTGGAGAAGGCGGAGACGCTGGTGCGGCATGCGCACGTAGCGGACGAACACACGGCGCGTGAGGAGATAGCGACGGCGTACGCAGCAACGCCGGCCCCGTCTGCACCATAGCTACTTCGCAAGAGAGACACGTTTGTGGTTGATGTCTCCCAAACCGGACAGCTGCTGTGGCGTTGCCGTCGAAGCGTTTTTCTCTTGACTTCCTTACTGTGCTGCCGGCTGCTGCGTACGGGAAGCGGACTCGTACGTTTGGCCAAGGGGGGGGGGGTCGACTTAGCTGACGGGAGTTGTCCAGCGCGTCCGTTCACTTCAAAACCAAAACAAACAAATCAAAACCAAAGACCCAGAAGGTGAATGAAAGGCGCTGCGTTTGTCGTTTTTGGGGACTTTCGTGATCCTCCTCCCCCAAAAATGTTTTTAAAATTACCCTTAAAAAAGACGATGACAGGCGGCGGCGGTGCGTATGTTTTTTTTCTTCTTCACAGTTAATGAAAGCTTTGCCTTATGTTTGTTTTCTGGTGTCATTGCGGAGCTGCAACACTGTACTTTGTTGTCTCTTAATTCCACTACTTGTACTAGTACTATTATTAATGTGGTTTCCCCTCTCTGCTTCGGCGGTTCCGTGTCTGCATGCCTGAGATACTCCTCGCACACAGAGAGGGGGAGCGGTCTCGGCCTTCGAAGAGCCGGCCGGGGTGGTGGTGGGCCGTCAGGCACAGCGATGTCACAGCTTCACGCTGGATCAAAAAAGAAATGACTATTATTATTAAGCAGAGACAACGCACTGAATGTGATGGCGCGACTGCCGGCGGGAAGGCGAAGGAAGCTGTTCTCGGCGGAGGGAGGACGGAAGCGCGCAAAAGGAGGCAAGGAAGCCAAATGGAATCGATGGCCTCACCGGGCCGTGACACACGCACACACACACGTACACATGCCTTCGATGAATGCGTCGAGAGGGTTCTAACGCAGCCGGCTCACGCATCGCTGCGCGAAGTGAGCGTGGACGACGCAACACGATGGAAAATTGTACTCGATGTTTGTGGAGGAATACAACTCGCCTTATCTGACCTCCCTTCTTTTACTGCCCTTTTCTTGTATTGTTTTCTTCTTGATCTCTCATACTTACACTTTTAGCGCCTTACGCTATTCACAACTAGAATTGCAAACGGACGTGGCGTACGCCGTTCTCTTCCCCGCTCTCTCTCTCTCCTACTGTCATCGGATTTTGCATTTATTTCTGGGCTCTTGCTCTTCAACAGATGGACAGCGCGTACCTGAAGAACCACGTCGGCGCCGTGCTGGCGAAGGGCATCGCGGAAACGGTCACCGCCCGTCCGAGCAACCCCCAGGAGTACCTCGCGCTCTTTCTGCTCCATCAGCTGCAAGAAGAGGAGCGCCGTGTGGAGGCCGCGACCCGGCGCAAGAAGGCGAATGGGCTGCGCGAGGACTGGTCACAGCAGCGGGCGCTGCGGGAGAAGGCGGCCGTCGATGTCATCCAACACGGTTTCTATCGCTTTCAAAGCCGGTTGAAGGCGAAGCGCGCTGTGGAGGAGGAGCTGCGGGGTCGCTACGCGGAGGCGGAGGCAGAGGCGGAGGATCTGCTTGACCAGGAAGCCGCTCTGAAAGAGAGCGACGCCCACCACGCGAACAACGTGGAGGACGAGGCGCATGAGAAGGACGCCGCGTCGGAGAAGCTGGCGGAGCAGGAGGCTGCCCTCGCCGACGCACGCGCGGAGTTCTTCAAGTCGCAGCGCTTCCTCCTGCAGCTCAGCAAGACCTCGCTTGGTCAGCTAAAGCAGGAGCTCGTTGACATGTCGGAGCGCGTACGAATGGCCCAGGACGTCACCCTGGGCGCTTTCCACCGTGCAGCGGCGCAGGAGTCTGCGCTGGTCGAGGTGCTCTCGGCGCAGTTTCCATCCGCCGCGTCCAGCGACAACACAACGGTTGTCTCCACACCGGAGGTCTCACCGGCGGTGGCGGAGCTCGCGGCTCGCCTGGAGGAGCACCGTGATCACCGCTTCATCTCCGTCCCGTACGTCAACTTTCTCGTTCTGCGCAGCCTCTGCTATTTGTTGCTCAACGCCACGCCAAAGTCGACGAGTACGCCGGCGAAGGTGGCCGCGTTGGTGAAGCCGACGGTGATGGTGCAGCAGCTGCGCGCCTTTAACCCCGTCGCAGGCTACGATCGCGGCATTCCGCTGAAGCTGGAGCGCATTGTGCCGGAGCTGGCCGCCGCCGCTGCAGGCGGGGCAGGTGGCGGTGAGGACGGGAACGGCGACGATGGCGAGAGGAAGAACGCGGACGGCATGGGGGCGGAGGAGGGCAGCGGTGTCAGCGTGCCGTTTCGGCAGCCGCCAACACGTCAGATCCGTCGATCCGCCCGCGTGCTGCGCTTCGGCTGGTTGGACGGGGAGTACCAGTGCGAGCTGAACCCGGAGGACTACTACACCGAGGAGATGGTGGAGGAGGACGCTGAGAGGGTGGCGGCGGCGGCGGAGGGGGGCAAGCGCGGTAGCAAAACAGGCGGCGGTGTCGAACCGACGGTGGCGAAGAGGGACGGGTCGACGCCCTCCACGCCGATCCCGACCCTCGCGGAGGAGATCGCAGCAGCGGCGAAGGCCCGCACGCGTGCGGCGGAGGTGCGTGCGACGGTGACGGCGCAGGTGAAGGAGCGCGGCGGCATCGTCCTGTACGGCCTCCTGCGCTTCGCCGCCGCGGCGGTGGCCTACCGCCAGGCTCGTGACGGTGTCGCACGGAGCCGTCAGGAGCTCGGGCTGCCGGCGGATGTAAACGAGGAAATGCCAGAGGAAGAGGAGGAGGACCCGATGAATGACGAGGCGCTCGTCGATGAGGAGACCGGCGAGCCGGATCATGCCGCGACGCTGGCGCTGCAGGAGCGCATCGGCGTGGACACAGAGGAGGCGCTGACGAAGATTTGGGAGGCCCGCGACACGCGACAGCAAGAGGCCTACGCGATGAAGGCGGCCGCCCTGCAGCGGCAGATGGATGCGGGGGGCGAGGAGGAGGAGGAGGACGCAGGGGACGCGGAGTAGCGCACCGCCGGAGCTGTGAAGTACAGAGAGAAAGAGAGAGGGAAGGAACAGAAGGCCGGCGGGGCGGAGGGGTTTTGAGTGGGCTGTAGGAGCGAAACGAAAATGGCCTTTTCCCAATACCCTTCTCCCTCTGCCTTTCCTCTTGTTGCGCTGGACCTTCTTTTTTTCCTCTTTCCCTTCGTCGCCGTGAACGCGACGTCTGCGTCGGCGAGCTGCGCTGTCACGATGGGCGAACGCCGCTTAGTCGTCCTTTTTGGTTTGTTTGCTGTCTTTCCAGGCCGCGTTTTTCGGCAGACCTTTCTGTTTCCTTTCCCCCCTCCCCTTTCCTCTCTCCCTCCACAGCTCCTTGATTAGTGTAGCTCTTTCCCACAGGTGACGGAGGGGTGGCATGACACCTTCCATGGATGTACAATTGATGTAAATGGCGTGTATGCGTTGCACAGACACGTGCTTGTGCGTGTGCGCGTATCTCGATGTATTAGTTAAGCAGAAGAGCCCTTCTCTCTCTCTGTGTGTATGCGTTTGTGTTTGTTCCGGCCGTCCGATGTTAATTGTTCCATGCAAAAAGTCCAATGAAAGGAGGAAGAATGAGGAAGAAAAGGAAATGACGCTGTCTGAGGCACAGCAGTGCGATGATCTCCGCGTGCGGACAGGCGTCGACGGCGTTTTCTGCTCGGTGACAGTGCACGGGCTGTCGCTGCCCGCCGCGCGCATCCACGGCGCGTCAACGGCGAAGCGCACAGCTGCGTGTGTATGCGAACGGCGGACTGCGGTGATGACCGAAAGGACAGGAGGGAAATAATATCCACAGCAGCTTACACATTGTTGCCTGTCCCGCGCAGTGTGCCTTCACCAGTGCGTGCTTTTAAAATCTTCTCTTCTGCTGTGTACATCACAGGTAGAGAAGTTGTCCACGACTGCGAGACTGGCGCATGCAAGGCGCTGTAATCTGCCACTCTTCGCGGCAGCGAGTCGACAGCTTTCCACTTTCCACCTCTCCACGAATTTTTCTTCGTCGTATTCTTCTTCTGCGAGTGCTCTTCATTTCTTCCAAACCGCACGCCAACAGCGACATCTGCGGTGAACGGAGAACTGAAGCTTACTGGCGCGTTCCGTTACACTCGTGCGCCGCTACATCGCTCAGGCTTCTTCGCAGAGGACACTACCGTTATTACCACCGTTTATTGTCTTATACGAACACGTTTCGGCGCGTTGCGACGCCATGCTTCGGCTGCTTTCTCTGCAGCGCATCTCCTCGAAGCAGTTCACGCACGGCCCCTTCGCCACCCACTCTCGCAAACAGAGCTTCCGCGAGTCGAAAGCCTCCTTGCAAGTCAGCCGAAGGCGCGCGCAGTCGCAGCAGGCCAACTTCGAACTGCAGCAGTCAGTGAATGAGCAATTCGGCTCGCGCCAGCGCCGCTACGGACACGAGCGGCGCTGCATGCAGCACGCGGCGGAGGATCTAATGTACGGCCGTGCCCAACGCGCAGCACGACGGGACGGCCAGGCAGGCCAGTCATACACGACCGCGAAGGACCGGGCAGCGGAAATGGCGACAGCACGGCAGCTGTTGCAGCTGCAGGAAAGCACGCGAAGGCTCATGAAAAAGGGCAAGACGTCACGGACAGAGTCGTTTCGTGCGCTGAAGCGGTGGAGTCGGTGAAGCTGCAGAAGCTGCGCTAGAACGGAGGTGAGGCTTCCTCTGCTTCTTTTTTCTTTTTAAATCTTTTCGTGCTGGGACCTGCTTTCGTGCAGCGTTACTGCTGTTGCTGCCGCCGCCGCTAGTGTGTGCTATCGCTGTGGATTCCTTTGGTGCCTTGTTGGTGCTACTACTGTCGTGGTTTTCACAAACAAGTGCACCTACAACACTAAAGATGTACTGCATTTCGAAGTGCAGCCAACGAGAGAAGGGAGAGGGGAGGAGAAGACGCCTCTCGCTTCCGCGCTACACCGCCGATCGTTGCACAGGTGCGCGCTACGGAATCCTTCTTCGCCTCTGTATGCGTGAGGTGTGCATCATGCTCGTGTTGCTCGCAACGTGCCGCCATCACGCACAGTCGGCTCCTCTTTGGAGCGGGGGACAACGAAATGCATGAATCTTACCTCTACTCGCTCTACTCTCTCTCCCTCCGCCGCCGCCTTCTGCTCGCGTCGTACTGCTGCCATCACCGAGAAGAGAAGCTCCCTCCTTTCTTATTCCAGCCGCTGTGCCTTCACACTGTTTTTGACAAACGAATACACAGGGAACAGTTTTATTTGGGTGTTTTAAAGCGATGTTGCGCGCGTTCACATCTTTCGCGCGGCCCAACTCGTCTCTGCCGGTGGGGATGGTGTGTCGCATGGGGGTTTTCAGCGGACAGGCGGCGCTGCGCCTCGTTCCTTCATCCGCGGCCTCCTCTCCCTCTTCTCCACGAACGCCGATGTGCGCAGAGGGTGGCACAGCGATGGGCGCCATCTTCTGTTCATCCTTGGACGTCTGCGCTCGCCACGCATCCACCGAGGGTGTCGGCGCACCCTTCGCGTCTCCTCCAACGGCTGACCGCAACAAGGAGGATCACAATAATCATAAGAGCGGCAAGAGCCAACAGGAGGGTGGGCCGAAAGATTCTTCTTCATCGTTCTCTTCTCCTTTTGAAGCCTACCGTGACTTTCGACAGGCGCGCCACAAGCGCAATGACCGGCAGTACCAAACCTTGTCTATGTACCTCGACCGTCTGCCACCTGGTCTGCGGGAGCTGCTGCTCTACTCACCGTTGCTGGCGCTGCTGTACTTTGTGCTGGTGCAAGCCCGCGTGTACTACCTCGATGAAGAGGAGCTGTGGTACCGACTATTTGTTCCTGCTCGCTGGCGCTACCACACGACGACAGAAACAGTAGCAGCATCATCAACGGCAAGGCTTGCCAGCAAAGATGGCACTCAAGAAGGAGACGAAGCCGATGGGCTCGCTACGCAGCGCGTGAGGTCCGTGGCGCATGTGTCTTCCTTGCTGAAGCGTGCGCCGGCATCGGCGCCGGTCCTGCGCACGTCCACAGCAAGTGTCGTCTTGCCAACTGCCGTGGAGGCGAGCACGACACCCACGGAAGACAGCGGCGTGGTCGGCCATGAAACTGCGCCCAAGGGAGTGAGCAACAGCAAGAGCAGCAGCGGTGACGGTCACGACAGCGATGCCGCTCTGTTGAATAGGCCGGCGGGTTTGATGACCACCACGTACAGGTACCGTGCGATGGCGGTCCACGACGCCGCAGCAGCGGTGTCCGGCTGCGCAGCTCCCCCGCTGGTGGCACCTTTCCATGAGGTGACCGTGCGCAAGACGCATGCGGCGGCCGCTCCCTCGTCCCCACCGGATGCGGCCACGCTGAAGGAGACGCAAGGACCGAAAGCGGAAGGGGACGGCAGTGCGGCGGCCGAAGCCCTGGCTCGAGCGCACCCGTACGGTGTGTGGGGAGGTCCTCTGCAGGTGCTGCGGGATCCGACAACAGGCTGCGTGATGGGCTACTCTGCCAGTGTCACGCCGTGATTTGAACTCGATCATTCCCAGCGGAGAAAAAAGAAGAAGAGCAATACAGAAGCACGAGTGGGATTTTTATTGAACAGTAATTCTTTGAACGTGCCTTCTCGTTTTCGTTTGGAAGGTTTCGCCAGAGGGGGGAGGGGCGTGGGGTGCAGCGCGCACGTGTTCTTCACAACGCTAAATTACAACAGAAAAAACAACAACACAGCGCGATAACACCGGATGACTCGCCACTTCCGATTTTCAGCGGTTTTGTGTCCTCTCGTCGTGATGCGCGCTGACGCTGCGGACGCTTTTTGCCCAGGTCAGGTGCAGCGAAACGGTGAAAAAAGGAGGGGAGGGGTGACGTGTTCTCGCGTTCAGCGTGGGTGTGACGCGCATCCACCCCCACTCTTACCTTTTTTCTTCTTGTTAGACGGAAAATGACGGAGGTGAAAGCGATACACTATCGGGAAGAGCACGGCGCACTTCCGCACGTGCTTGACGATGTGCATCGTCTTCTCGTGCTCCTTCATAGTTTTCTCTATCCTCCCCCCCTCCTTTCTCCCGTTCCCCTCTTTGTGAAGAGACGGTGCGTTATTCTCGTGCTTGTCCGATCCGCCAACGTGATACCAAGACGTTAACACACACACACACACCCACACCCACACACAGTCAATTTATCACATGCGTAACACACCGTAATAAAGGGTACATCGGCATTTTTTCCCCCTTTCTTTTGTCGTTAAAAAAAATATATTGTGCCCACCCACGATGAACTCCGTTGATGAGCTGAACCTCCTACTGGGCATCGGCCCCGCCCGCCCGCAGCTCCCCGTCACGCTTCGCAAGTCCGGCTACATCCCAGTCCGCGCCTTAGGCAAAGGCAGCTACGGTCAAGCCTTGCTAGTTTTCCATGAACCGCGACAGCAATACTTCGTCGTCAAACACCTGAACTTAGCCGGCATGTCGTCTCGACAGCGGCACGACGCGCACAATGAAATCAGCATCCTCCAGAAGCTGCACCATCCCAATATCATTCAATATGTGGAGTACTACGAGGAGCACCCGAACCTGTACATTGTGATGGAGTACGCTGATGGCGGGGATGTGTACTCGCTGCTCAGCAAAGCTCAGGCTGCGCGGAAGGCCGCTGCACGCGCGAATAAAAAACTCGGCGACGCCGCAGCCGCTTCTGCGGGTGGTGGCAGCGCTGTTGCTGCGGCGAACGAGAGCAGCGGCCTGCTGTCCGAGGTGCAGGTGGTGAGTTTGTTCGTCCAGACGACGATGGCGGTGAAGTACATGCACGACCGCCGCCTCCTCCACCGCGACATCAAGTCCTCCAACATCTTCCTCACGAAGAACCACGTCGTGAAGCTCGGCGACTTCGGGATCAGCACGGTGCTGCAGAGCACCATGGCGATGGCGAGCACGATGTGCGGCACGCCGTGCTACTTCTCACCTGAGCTCTGCCAAGGACGGCCGTACAACAACAAAAGCGACATGTGGGCGCTGGGGGTGCTGCTCTACGAGCTCTGTGCCGGTCAGGTGCCCTTTGAGTCCACCACGATGCGGGCGCTGATGCGCGACATCGTCCACAGGCAGCCGCCTCGCATCCCAGCGCTCTACTCGGATTCTCTGTGGGAGTTGATTGTGCAGCTGCTGCAGAAGGACCCCCGCCGCCGGCCCGACGCGGGTCAGGTGCTCATGTCCGCAACACTCATGAAGTACATCCCAGAGCTGATGGAGCAGCTCGCGTCTGACCCGGCATACGCAGCGGCCGCCGCCAACGACGAGGTCCAGAACAACAACGAGGAAACTAGCAACAAGGCAGCGGATCATTATTCGGACGGCACCTCCGGGTTCACTCCGGCGACATCACCAGCGGCGCCTCCGCCACCACCGCCGCGCCGCGTTCCACAAAAGAACGCAGCGGCGGACGCGCTCCCTGTCGCTCCCCCGCTTCTACCGGCGGCGGGACCGTCAAGGAAGAAGCCGCTCTCCCCACTCCCACTGCCGCCGGCGGCAGCGGCAGGCAATCCGGCGTTGAAGGGGACTAATGCGGTGGGGCCAAACCAGAACAGCAGAGCTGGCGGCCCGTCGCCTTCGTCTACCCCACCACGTCCACACGAGGGTCCGCCCGCTACTCCCCCTCCTTCATCCAAGCAGCAACCACCGCCGTCGTCGACCGCCTCCATTGCCGCCTTGCTGGCTCGCTTTGACGCGCAGAAGCAGGAGTTGGCAGCGAGCAAGCTGAAGAAGAAGGAGGAACAGAATTCGCAGCCGCGACAACCGCCGGATGCACCCCCACCCAGCAGGCCGCAAGACGATGCCAATAGCAGCGGCAACGGCAGCAACTTGCCAGGGCTGCGAAACAAGAAGAGAGATCATCATTTTCAGGCACCACCGTCATCGCAGCAGCAGCAGCAGAGAAGGAAGGAGGGAGAAGGTGCGGCCTCGGCGGCACGTCTCTCACCCGGCGCCGCGGCCGCGCTTCGTCAGCAAGGGCTGGACCCGGAAAGTGATTCTCAAGTATTTCCCCTTCGCGGTCCCGGCGGTCATCCTGCCCATGCTGGAAGTGCTGCTGCTGCTGCTGGTCATCGCAGGTCCTTCGCCCCTCCACCGCTGCCCGCTGCTCTGCGCGGCACGTCCGCTACTAACATCAAACAGCACGAAGATCATGGAGACGCGCCACATGCAGCTGCTGCGGTGGGCAGCGGCAACAACGCAGAACGCGCCGTGGACTCCCCACACGGTGGCGGCTCCTCATCGGCTGCCGCTGCCGGGGTAGCGGCGCCGACGGGATCGGCGGAGCTCGGTGCGGTGCTGACGGAGCTGTCCACATGGCGTGAGCGCAGTCTGCGCCGTCAGCACCGCTCCCAACGCAAGGGCGAGCCGGTCCACCCAAATCAGGCGAAGGAGAACCGCAGCAGCAGCAAGGCCGCGGAGGAGAAGCGTGAAGGAGCGGCGCCGTCTTCGTCCTCGCCGCAGCCGCAGCGCCACCCGTCAAGTTCGCAGGAGAAGGACGGCCTTTCGGCGGTGAACGCCGCCGATGCGCATCCAGGCGAGGTCACCGCCGGGGCGGCGAAGGCAGCCGCAACGAAGCAGAGCGCTGATGTGGCTTCCCGAGCGACGCCGTCACCTTCCAAAGGGACTGCCACAGAGGCCCAACGTGCGAACGCGCTTCATCCGGCCACAGGGCTTTTGCCATCGCTTCCCGCATCACCGCCCCCGCAGGGACAGCACCAGCAGCTACCGCAGCCCGGCTTTCACAAGAAGGAGGGCGAAAGCCCTGCGTCTGCCGCGGCGCCCAAAAGCGTCGCCCGCAGCTCCTCTCCTGCCGCTTCCCCCCTCGCCGCCTCCTCACACGGCAGCGCTCACACGCCGTCGGACGAGGATGACAGAGCGAACAGCAACGCGCAGAGCTTCGTCGATGCGATGGGCACCACGTTAGATGTACAGGCCCTGCAAGAGGCGTCATCGACGTCATCGTCTGCCGCTGCGGGAGTACCACACGCCAACGTCTCCGGAACGTCGTCGCGCCACGGCCACCAGCAGTCTATGCATAAAAGCTATCGCGGTACGAGTGAAAAGATCGGTGCACTGCGCGCCACGCTGAAGGCGGACTTCGCTCCTCACCCGACGACAGCAGCAGCAGCAGGGCAGAAAGAGCTTCAACCGAACGGTAGGTGTGCGTTCTTGGAAGATACAGATGAAACACCCGTCGCGTCCAAGGCTACGCTGCCCAGCAAACCTGAGGAACAACCAAAAGCCGAAGCTGCGGCGGAAGGTGGCGCCGGCGACGACGAAGAGGTCGTTGACATGGACTTCACCACCGCGTGCCTCTGTGGGCGGGCCACGACCAGTGGCGGTCGCTTGTCCATGATCTACGGCTCCTTTATCTGCACCTGCGACGTGTGTGTCCGCTTCACGGGTGCTGCACGTGGGGTGGAGTGGTTGCACCTCCCGGAGATCGAGGCACTGCACGCGTTGCTGAAGCGGTCGGCGACGGTGCTCTCTGGGCCGTCGCCTCCCACGCCGCTTCCGTCGTCGTCGTCGCCGGCTTCGGTGATGGGCCGGCCGAGCGCCGGTGCGGGTGCCACGGCGGCCGCTGCGTTCCGCGCCCACGCCGCTCACTCACCACCTTCTCCCCCAAGTGGAGCCCATAAAACGGAGCTGCCTGCGAGGGGCAGTAGCCCCAACACTGCCAGCAGCGGTCCCTCTCCTGTTTCTTCCTCTCCTCATGAATTGCTGCGCCAGGCAGGGATTCGCTTCTACACTCATCAGCAGTCCTCCTCCTCATCAGTGGAAGACAGAGATGATGTCGATTGCACCCGCACAAAGGGTGCGCAAGTCAACGGAAGTACGGCGATTGAGTCGTACACGCTGTACACGTGTGCGACGTGTGGGGGGATGGTCAGTATGCTGCACGATGGGGTGCCAGGCGTGTTGCTGCCCAAGTCAACACTCGATGAACAGAGTCTTCAGATCCTTTCGTCCTGTGCCCAGACGGTTGTAGACGACGAGGAGGAGGAAGGATGAGAAGCTGGACGCCGCCGCCGTCACCGTCGTTTGACACGACGGGGACGCAGGCTCAAAAACTGATGTAATATACACGTATTATTACTATTATTATTAGTAGTATAGTTGCTACCATTTGGCTGGCGAGACACGCTACTGATATTATTATTCCTATTATTATTAGTGCGACGAATACTGTACAACCGTCAAGGCGTTTCTTGCCTTTATCTCTACATCTATTACTTCTCTTTTTTTCTCTCTGGCAGTTTTTGTTTCCTTTCCTTGTTCTCTTCTCCCTCTCTTCATTGGAATTTGAATGAAATACGCAGCATCTACGTATTTTACACACACACACACATACATACACACGCGAGAGAAGAGCCTTGCTTTCAGCTGGCTGCGTCGCCGCAACGGCGGCGATCTCTCCTGTCAAGGACCGTGCGTGGTAGCGGCTCCACGCCGATGCCGGTCAGCACGAAACCGTGGGCTACTGCAAATGATGAAGAAAGGGTCGCGAAAGCAATGAAAATCTTCGATCTCTTCCGACCCATCAGCGGTACTCTCCCTATTACTGTCCTTCTTCATGCGTACTGCCGAAAACACGCTGTGTGTTTCATCCTTCGCGCTTCTCCGCACCTCTTCTTTCCTATTATTATCATTATTTGGTTGCTCATCTCTTCTCTGACCGCGTGCCCTCACAAGAATTGAACTGCGCACCCACTCCCCTTGCTTTTAAATATATAACTTCCTTTTTCTTCTTCTATCGATACACCGCAGCGCACCTTCTCCGCATCGCTCTTCTCTGTGAACCCGATTCTCATCGGAAACCCAATCCTAGCTTTTCATCTCTTTTCACTCATACGCCGTCTCTTCTCTCCCTCCCCCCCTTCCTCTCTCCGCCTCTGTGCGCCGCATGTCCGCCACGGACTACGACGTGATTGTGGTGGGCGCCGGGATGTTCGGCAGCTCCGCGGCGAAGCACCTCCGGCGGCTGCAGCCATCGCTGCGCCTGGCGGTGATCGGGCCGTCGGACAACGGCGGTCCGCTTGCGCGCGGGCAGCACTTCGACGAGGCCCGCATCTGCCGGCGTGTGGAGACGCTGGTGCCGTGGGCCCACCTCAACGACCTCGGCGCGCTGTCGTACCGCGAGACGGAGGCGACGTCTGGGATCGCCTTCTACACGCCGTGCGGGTGCGTGTGGGTGGGGACGGCGCACGACCGCGACGCGAGCATGGCGTGCGTGGAGGCGGTGCAGCACGCGAGCGGCGGGGCGTCGGCGGTGACCTACGCGGTGGTGCACGCGGACGGCGCGGCGGGCGACGCTGCTGCGGCTGCTGCGGTGCGTGCGGGGAAGACGAGCGTGCTGCGCGTGACGGCGTCGAGCGACGTGGCGGAGGGCGTGTTTGGCGGGTCGATCCGCGTTGGTCAGCTGGCGGGGCCTGCGGAGGCTGCGACGTTCTACGTTGTGGAGAGCGGCCCTGCCGGCGGTGGGACGGTGCACCCGACGCGGTACGTGGAGGCGCAGCTGGCGTGTGCGGCTGCGGTGTCGCCCGCCGACCACTACCGCCACGTGCGGGAGGTGGTGCTGCAGATTGCGTGCGTGGAGGGGAGCGGCGGCGGCGACGACGTGTACGAGGTGAAGACGGACGCGGCGCGCACGTACCGCGCTGGTCGAGTGCTGGTGGCCACGGCGTCGTTTACCAAGTATCACCAGCTGCTGCCCCCGCGCGTGACGGACCGGCTGCAGCCGAAGCCGGCAGACGTCGTGCTGCTGCGACTGGTGCCGCCACACGGCGATGACGGCGACCACGCCGCCAATGTGCGTGCGAGCGAGTTGTGCCCAAGCATTATCCGCACCACCGGCCCGCGCGAGGACCAGTTCTACTGCCTGCCGCCGCGGTACTACGCGTGCTACCGCGGGTGGTACTCGAAGATGGGCCGGGTGAACGGCCCTCCGCCGCCGGTGCTGGCGCATCCAGACATCGTCTCGACGCTGGAGGCGGCGGTGGCGTGGTACGAGACGGGGAAGGAGCTGCCCAAGACGGACCCGAGCGTGACGCACCTGGCGGACATGCTTCAGGGCCTCTTCCCGCAGTGGCGCATCGCTGCCGACACGCCGGCGCAGTCAAACCGCGAGGCGGTGCGCTGCATCGTGGACGAGACGAAGGAGGAGGTGCCGATGGTGGATTGTGTAGACGGCAAAGGACTCTTCTGCGCCATCGCGGGGAATGGGCGCGGCGCGAAGGCGTGCGACCCGATCGGGTGCATTGCGGCGCACCGCCTGCTGGGCAAGGAGCTGCCGCCGGCGTACGCTGCCGTGAAGGACTTGTTTCGGCTGGATACGTGACGGAGCAGACGTCTTCCCATTTCTTTAGATATATATATTACAAGAAATGAATATATATTTCGCACAGCACAGGGGCATTCTCGCAGCTCAAGAGGACAGACGACACACATCTGTGCGGTCTTTAGTGTGTGTGGGCGTGGATGTGTGCTGGATGCCGCGTTGTGGAGACCGGAGGGCTTCCGCCTTTCACGGTGGACTCGCACGAGCCGCGGAAGTACAGCGGCCTTTTCGTGTACGTTGTTTTTTCATGTTTCTTCTTCCGCTGCTCTTCCGCAATATTTCTTTTCAGAGAGCAGCTTTTATCGACGAATACTGGCGGTTTTGTTTTCCCTTTTCTTCCTCTTGATGGATCTTGACCTCAGTGTTGCCCAGCTACGTTGGATGACGCAAGTACTTACATATATCTCTATCTATATCTATATGCGTCTGTACTGTCTCTCATCTTATATTGTTTTCTTCTTCTTCGCTCTTCTCTCGTGCACTCCGCCAGTTTGCGTGATTCACCACCGCCTTTGGAATAGCAACATATTCGTATTATTGTTGTTGTGAACTCGTTGACGAGCCTTCGCAAAAAATATATATCAAATACTCAAAGGATTGGCTGCCGAGCCGGTTTTGCACGGTGTGTCGAGAAGATCATCGGTGCGTGTTTCGAGAAGTACAGCGCGACGCTGAACGCTTCCTTCTTCTCCCAAGAGCCTTCACACAGTTCGAATATTCTCCCTCATGCATCTCCTTAAAACAACAACGTTAACAGTCTTTTCTTCTACTGAATGCGTGTCGTCTCTCTCCCTTCCTTCTTACTGTTCTCACAACTTTTGTCTGTCTTCAATGCAGCGTGTAGCGAAGCTCCCTCGTAGCCGCCTGCACATTGCTCGCGTCTGCCATCGTGGACGCATTCTTCCGTGGCTATTATCTTATATATATATATATATATATTTATTCCCTAGACAATGACCGCCGCAGCGAAGGTGGCGCGAGTCGTCTCCTCGCGCCTCCGCGTCATACAACGCGACTACTTAACTCGACGCGGCGGCCGCACCCACCACCTGCGCTCCTCCGTCGCCGTCGATTACACACCGGCGTACTTCGCCGCGTACAAGGCAGACCCAAACCTGTGCCCGCGCCTCATCGATGCGGAGGCCATTCACGGAGATGAGCAGGCGTTTTGGTCTGCCCGTCGCGACTTCTACCGGGGCGGAGCCTCGCGCTCCTATTACCCGACCTGGGACCGACAGGCGCAGGCGCTGGTGATGCTGACACGCGAGGTCGCACGCGTACCGCAGGAGGCGGCATTTCGCCTCTTCACTCTCGGACTAAAGATGCTGCTGCTGCCGAGGCTGGTGACGAACGCGGAGTTGATGCTGCCGTCGTGGGTGCTGATGAACACGGAGGGCCCGCTCGGTGCGGCGTTGGAGGGTACGCCGAAGACGGCAGCGGAAAGCGGCGGAGACAAATCCAGTGCTGCGAATAAGGAGAACGCGAAGTCGGAGGGGTCGGGTGGCGCTCCCGTGGACGGCGCGGGTCCAGACACCGCGAAGTAACAGAAGCGATCGAGAAGAACGGATGGCTCGGAGAAGTGACTAGAGTACACTGGACTGCTTGAACAGCGCGTTTCGTAGGCGCATTGCCGGGAGGCCTCGTGCGCGTTGTTGACTTCCTGCAACACCTTTTCTTAATATATATATATATATATATATATATGTTTGCCGCGCTCATCGTCGTTTCCGAACGCTGACCGCGGCGCACGCGGTTGCTCTCTTTTCTCTTCTTTTTTCTCTTTACCGATTGTAATGCGCTTCGTTGTGGTGGTGATGGTTGGTGTTGGCGGCAGTTGTTGGTGGGCTTCACAGGTGTTCTGCGCAGCGTGAGAGAGAGAGACACATACACACACACACATACGCACGCACGTCGATCCTGACGGCAGGAGATCTGTTCTGTGTTGTGATGGTGCGTCGATCCTGTTTTTTTTTTTCACCTTCTCCACTTCTCATAGCTCACAATGGGTACACAAGGAAATACTCCTTGGCTCTTACTTCGTCACGTAATGCGAAGGCGGAACGTGAAGGACGTGTGCGCTGAGCTGCTGAACGCTTCTCTCGCTTCGTCTGACGGTGCTTGGAAGCGAATGCTCCAACGGTTCCCTGCTGTATTGCGTCCTGCAGCCCGTACGTGGCTGGAGGAGATAATAGGAATAGAGAAGATGCACCTCGATCAACGACACGGCTGTGTCTTTGCTGTTCTTCGCGTGTCTTTCGCACCATCTCCTTTTTCATTTTATCTCTTTCCACCCTTACAACGAATCGTGTTCGATTTCACGCTGTCTTTCCTGGTGCCGGAGGGGAGGAGGGTGACGGACTAGAACGTTCACCCGCAGCACAGACATCACATCTTTTCTTCCTTGCCCTATTCGCTTTCATGTCCCATTACTTTCAGCTCTTAGGCTCCGACACGCCCAACGGGTACGGCGGGTGCTGTTACTACGGCCCGTTGGACCACCCCGCCTTCCGAGAGCCCACCACCGCTTCTCCTGCTTCCTCCGCCGCGACTCTGGCGCTGCGTCACGCCGAGGATGGCGCTTCGCTGCGCAGTACGGCAGTGGCAGCCGTTGGGACACGGCAAGACGAGACGACTTCGTTATTACTCTCACGGTCTCCTGACACCACCGAGAGCCCATCGATGGACTGCAGGTCTGAACTTCTCAACCCGACGGAGGCAACGGAGTCGTCTCCGCCGCCGCCCCACGCAGAGAGTGCAGGGAGCGACGGCAGCACCACCGCAACGACCGCGCGACCGGCGTGGAATTGGTCTGCGCACTTGTACGCACCACGACCTACCTGGCCTACCACAGGCCCGCTGCACCGCGCAGCTCTTTTTCAATCAGCACCTCCGTCGACGTCGTCCTCGTCCGCCGCCGCCGCCGCAGCTCCACCGGTCACGGCGGACACCGGCTCGAGCGGCAGCGAGGGCTACATCTTCTTCAACTGTCCGGAAGGGACACAGCGGTTCAGCTCGGAGGCGAACATCAAGCTGAAAAAGGTCCGCTGCTTTTGTTTTACGCGTTGGAGCAGCAGCGGTGCCGTCGGTGGGCGGTCGAGTACGGCGCGGATGGCAGTCGGGGCCGCCTCTGCCGCGATGGGGCTGCCCGGGATGCTCTTCACGATCAACGATGCGGGGTCTCGGCAGGCCACCTTTTTCGGGCCGAGCGTGGGCGTTGACCACCCGCGACGCACCGCCTGTACCGCTGCCGTGTCCACGACGGCGTCTGCACGGGCCGCGGGTGCGTCTGCCCCGTCGGAGGGCCTCCGCGGCTTTCTGACCGCCTTGCGCTTTCATTACTTTCAGCATCGGCCGATGTTGTTCCGGCAGCTGCACGGTGTGTGGGCCGGTGCGGGGGTGTCTTTGCCGTCTGACGGAGCTGGCGCTGCTCTCGTAAGGGGCGCCACGGCCACGGCAGCGACGCCGGGGAACGAAGTTTGCTTCATGGAGGTGGCTGCAGAGGAGGGCACGGAGGCTTCCTCGGCGGAGCCGTTCTTCTACGCCACCATCCCTCTCAGTGCGCAAAGCCTCCTCGTGGCGTTTCGCATCTCTGGCGGTGCTGCTCAGCGCGAGAGCGCGTCAACAAACATCGCGGCGGAGGCTGCGGCCTCCTCCTCCGTCAACGGTCCCGCGAATGGGCTGCGACACAACACCGATGCGCCGAACAGCGAATGGAGAAAGGAGGAGGAAACGTCAGTGGACAGCGCGCAGCTCTCCGCGCCGTCAGCCGTGTTCACACTTTGCAACGGAGCAGGGACAGAAGAAGACGGAGACGGCCACAATGACGACGGTGAGGACAAACGGGAGGAGCGGCGCCGCGATCGTGCTCGCTGCAGTGAAGCGCATTACTCGCTGCCAGACAGCAGTACTGTGGTGCTCGGCTACGCCATTGTCGTCGCGCCAGGTACCGCCTTCGACGTGGCCAAGGCACGCGCTCTCGGTGTGCGGTCGGGCCCCAAGTACGGACAGTTAAAGCAGGGCCTTTCCGTGGAGGCGGATGCGGACGACACGACGGCAGAGTCGAAGTCCCGGAAAAAGACGACGACGAGCGATGGCGACCCGGTATTCGCAGCGAGTGTCGCAATGGAGGCCTCTGTAGCGTCGAACGCCACCGTCCCGCCCGCGTCGTCATCGCTTGCGTCTGCGGCCGCGCTGTCTGTCATCGCTGCTGCTGCTGCTCCTGCTGCTGCTGCTGCTGCTGCTGCTGCAAAGGAACAGACCGCGTTGTCGTCGTGCACACACGCAGAGAACGTCTCGTCTGGCGCCACCGCTACAGCTCGGTGGGTGCACCCTTATCAGGTCATGCGACCCACCGCCGCTACTAAGCACGCGTACGTGTCTCTTGTGCTGGACGGTGATGCACCGCAGGATGTGCGGCGAGCTCTGGAGCGTCTCCTCGGCCGGCAGCACACGTGTGCGAGCGGCGAGAGTGGCCGAGACTCCGAGGGCGGGGCGTTGTGGCAGCTACTGCGTTCTCAGTTTCCGCGTTTGGCATTTTACCACACGGAGGAGGATGATACAACGCCGATTTCAGCGGGGAAGTCGGCCCCGTGCGGGAAAGATTGGAAACGGCATCCTCGTCAGCTCACGGTGCGGCACGTCACGCATGTGCAGCCGGCCTCGTACTTCGCGGAGTTTCGGCGCTCCGCGGCGCAGCAACCGCGGCCGACTTCACACAAGGACAAGGTTGACGGTCCCACAGAGGAGAGTGCCCACGGCACGCAAGTGAATGACGTCTACGCGGCGTACAACTCCTACATCTTTGCGACTACCGCTGCGACAGCTTTTGAAGACGTTGACAGCGAAGCGTCGAATAAAGCAGGGCAGGCGCAGGTGAGTCTCTCTCCCTCCCTTTCATACACCTTGAACGACCTCGTAGATGACAACGACGATGCAACGGGGGAGGCAGGATCAGCCAGCACAACATCGAACCCGTTGCGGCCTCCACCGCGTCGCACGTGGCACCTCTTTACCAGCTACGTTCAGCGACACTTTGCCGCCTTCCCCACAGCGCTCGTACATCGTTACCACCTCCATCACCTTGCACCGACGCTGTTCCCGCTGCACGGAAGCAACCAGTCCGCCGTCCGCAATCCCGCGCTACGCGAAAACAACGGCGAGGCCGCCGTATGGACCTTTCCGAAGACCGACAACGACGGCTCCGTGGAGGAACAACCCGCCACCGAGTACTGGCCCTACTCCCTGAAGCTGCGCTGCATTCCGGAGACCGCCCTGCAACTTCCAAGTGGCCGGCAAATCGACAAGCGTGGGTCGCAGGCGGCAGCTCATCGGCCGCACCCCTCGTCGGACATGAAGAGAAGCGATGAGGCACCACAAACAGCAGCAGCAGTCGGTTCAACGACACCCGCGCCGCCACAGAAGCGGACGAAGAATGAAACGCCCGATGAAAGTACGTCTCCTCACGAAAGCAAAGCCGCCGCGCCACTATCCTCATCCGCAGCACATCGCTACCGGCACGCCAACGACGGCGATCACACACACAACGTGTGTATGTCAGCACCACCAACGAAAACTAGGGCAACGCAGGGGAGTAAGGACACGAAGCTCGCCCCACGCCATTTAGCGGTGATCGATGGACTAGACTCACTTCTCCCTTACCCGACCCCGGCCTCGGCGCTGGCTCTCCTGTCGGACAGCTTCTTAGCTTCTCTAAAGCCACCGTCGTTGCGGCAGGCGCTGATGCCCAGTGCAGCGTCAATGGCGGCTCCGCAGTCTTCCTGTAATGGCGGTGACGGCGATGGTGATCATCATCCGTCGGTTGATGGGCTTGCAGGTGAAAGGGGCAGCGATTGCATGAATGGTGGTGACGGAGGCGGCGCGCTGGGGTTTCTCGGGACGGGCTCCGCAGTGCCCAGCAAGTACCGCAACGTCAGCGGGGCATACCTCGAACTACACCTCCCTTGCTGCTGCTTCGGTGAGCCCGGCGACGTCTGGGCGGCGGCAGCAACAGGGAGAGAGAGCGGTGGTGGAAGGCAAGAGGCGGGCTGCATGGACCATCCTGCCTTGTCGCACACGCGCCTCGCGCCGTCAACGTCGTCTGGGCCTGCTTCTCCCTCCTCCTCCTCCGCCGCCGCCACAGAGCTGCGGCGAGGCGTTATTCTCCTCGACTTTGGCGAAGGCAGTGCCGGCCAGCTGGCGTCGTTATGTAACGGGGCGCGAGAGGGGGTGCGGGGGAAGCAGCACAGCGCTCCACTTCTCGGCGGCGAGCACGCCTTCGCCCACGACACAGAAGATGGGGACCGCCAGAGGCGATCATTGAAAGCGGATGCGGGCGCGGCGGCCACAGCAACGACCCCTCCTCCACATACCACACGACGCGGGCCCACTGCAACGGCGTGGGAGGGCGACAGGGATGATCAGTTACGCCGGTTTGTGCTGGACGTTGTACTCGTTTTCATATCCCACGCACACGCTGATCATCACCTGGGGCTCCTCTCCTTCCTAACGCTGCGCCACCGTTACTTGTCTGAGCAGCAACGCACGCAGTCCGGCGGCGTCGCAAAGCTGCTCGTTGTGTGCCCGACGGAGGTGTATCAGTTTGTGATGGATGCGTGGGGCAGCACGGCGCCCTATGACAGCTGGCTGCATGAGGAATGCGCATTCGAGCTGCTGCCGCCGCCGCTGGGTCGGGTGTCGAGTACTACGACCGCGACTGCATCCGCAGAAACGACCGGGGAGCGCAACGAAGACCAAGATTGCCTTGGTTCGAAGGACACACCTCGGTCTGGTGATCGCCTCGGCGGACGGCTGAGTTGTGGCGACTGCAGCGCCACCGATGGGTTTTTGCCTCCCCGGTGCTATCACGGCCACCGCGTCATGAACGCCGGTTTCGAGCAGCAGCAGCAGCAGCACGTAGTGCAGGTGCCGCTTCTCCAGGCACAGCTCAGGAAGTGGAGCAGCTGCATTTCGCGCCACCGCAAGGCGCGACCTCAAACGTGTCTCGAGGATGAAGAGGCAAGTTGCCTTCCTGAATGCGCTACGGAAGGGGGCGACAGTGGCGAAGCCTCTGCGCCGGCGACAGGGCGATCAGAGCTGAGGACCGAAAAGCGGTGGTGGGATGCGGAGGTTATCACCGTGGATCACCCAGCGAACGCACACGCACTGCTGCTGCGATTTCCTTACCGTACGGCGACCTCCGTGGCTGCTGCAACACCGACGCTGCCGGCGGAGACGCGCACACGCGGCGTACTGCCCGACACGTCGCGCGTGTTTTTGTTTTCCGGCGACACCCGGCCCTCTCCGTTTCTGGTCGAGCGGAGTCGAACCTTCACAGAAGCAGCTGACACCGCAACGACATCAACAACACGAAGCCGCAGCACGACGTCTGCCGACCCGACCGCGCAGCCCGCGGTGTTTATTCTCCTCCATGAAGCCACGTTTGGTCCGGGGTTTGAGGACGAGGCGGTCCGTAAGAAGCACTCGACGCTGCCCGAGGCGTTGGAGGTTGGCGCGGCGGTGTCGGCGGAGTTCATCGTATTGAATCACTTTTCGCAGCGCTATCCGAAGCTGCCGGGGCTGTCCGAAGCGCAGCTGGGTGGGCGCTCGACGGAGCTCGTGTGTCAGCGCCGACCGCGCTCGAGCACGGCGACTACCCTCGTTCTCCCCCCACCTTCTTCTTCCTCTTCTACCGTTTCCGCAGAGTTGAAGACGCTGCAGTCCGTGACGAGTGAAGTGAACGTGCAGGCCGCTGAAAAGGAGATGGAGGGCCGCGTGGAGCCGCGCTCACAAGAGGCACGGAGCGTCCACGAAGGAGCGGAAGAAGATGCCGATGATCAACAGGAGCAACAGCCACAAGACGAACAGACGGCAGGATCCGCAACGGCGGACACGACCGTGCCGCCGTCCACGTCGCTCTACGCGAACATGTCCTTCGCCTTTGATCTCATGTCGGTCTCGTTCACCGATATGCATCGCGGTGTGGTGCCCCGGCTAACGCCAGCGCTGGTGCGGTTGCTGGAGGAGTACGACTCGTGGGGCGTCGGCACCACCCATCGCATGCGCAATTCCCGCGCCGGCGATCACCGCCGCGACAGCAACAGAGGCGGTGGTGGTGGTGGTGGTGATCAACACGGCAAGAAGGAGAAGAGGAAGTAGTGCGCTGTTGGAGATCGCGCAGGAGCTCTCCGTTTGAAAAAAAAAGAACAACAGCTAATGCGAGGAATCACAGCAGCGACTGTGCCGTACGATGAGGCGACATTCTTGGGCTCCAGTTTTTTCCTTTTTACGTTAGGTGAAACATGGCTGAACGTGGTTTAGACCTCGGGACTATAACTGATCTACCCAAGTATATATAAATGTGTATAACCATTGTTGAAGACGGGCAGCTGAGGTAGGAAGCTTTTGCCGCGCGTCGTGCCGGCTCTATCACAGCCTTGTGTTTCTTGATGCCTCTGATACAGGAGGAGGAAGGGAAGGAAAAAAATAGTACACTTCCCGTAACTGCTCGCTCACACACTCGTGGAGAGGTGACGCTTGCGCTTCCGCTTCCATTGCATTGGCTGTGTGTGCGTGCGTGTGTTCTTTGCCGTGCCTCTTAGCCGTCACGTACGGAGGTACGGCGGTGGGCAACCGCACCGCCTTTCTAGGGCTTTCTCGACTCCTCTTCAGCTACCTTTTTCCTCTTTTCTTTTTTTACGGCTTCCTCTGCTTTTGTTTTTGGTTGTTGCTGTGCCGGGGTGCTCACACACCCATCTGCAGAACCTTTCTGGCGTACGGTGCAGACGCGCCGACATCGTGTATCAAGATAGAGGTATGCTTCTACCCATTAACATAGAGCACGGCCTACATATCTAACTCGCCCGTTACTGGTATATATACTGAGGAATAGCGGCAACGCGGCTACGCTGAGGCGCGGCAACACACACGATTTCTCTCCCACCCTCCGCTTTCAGAGAAGTACCAACGCTTTCCTCGTCTTCAGCGTGTTGCTGTTTCCGTGCTCCCTCGTGTGTGTGTGTCTTCGTGCCGCATGACCACGAATTGCCAGTAATAAGAAACTTTTCCCTCCTCACACACACACACACAGATATATATATATACAAGTACTGATAGCACTGCCTGCCATAGAGTTTCCACGATCCCAAAATAACCGCATCTCGCGCTCATAGAAGTTCCGACTGCGCCACACGGCAGCGACGACGGTCACGAGAGATCACGCAGATCGATACGGGGACGCGGTAGCCCACGGCGCTTGTCGTTGCGCTGCGTGTGTTTTTCTCCCCCTTCTCTTATTCGCCTATTGCGGTCAGGGACGTAGAGGCATTTGCGTCTCCCGCCGAGTAACGTCGCTCCTGCGAACCGTGAAGGGTGAAGGACAGGTCAGCAAAGCACCGACATAGAAAGGAGGCCTATTCTGTCTTCTGCTTTATTCATTTGTTTCTATTTTTATTTCCTTTCTCTCTCCGAGCTGTGCAGCGGCGAACGAGCGCTCCGCTTCACTTCCTTTTTTTGAATGCGGTTTACCTTCGCCGCTGGCATTTCTCGCTCGAGCGTCGCCATCCTTCGTCGTCGTCGACGTGGCGTGTTGGATGGCCGCACGCACCTCCTCGCACTGGGCCGCCGCGGGGTCTGCGGGACCCCTGCGTCGTGTCTTCGCACCTTAGCCTCCCCTGTTGCTGCTGCTGCTGCTACTGCGTTGACTGCGTCGCGCCGGTTTGAGGCTAGCAGCTCGCAGATGGTGGCAGCCAGTGCGCCGTCGACGGCATTGTCGACCGCAACAAAGCTTCGTCATCGTCGCGGCGCGCATCGCAGGCGCGGGGGCGGTGATGTCGGTGGCGGAGAGGTGACACCCCCGCCTCCGGTGCGCTCTGTCGTACCCGGTGTGGTAGAGCCTGGTGTGGCAGTGGCAGCGAAAGCGAAGAAGAGAGTCGTCCGGAGCGTGAGCGCTGCGACAACAGCCGATGCTGCTGGTGCCACCGCCACCGCGCCTTCGACGTTGTTGACGACGACAGCGAAGAAGAAAGTGGACGAGGCCGTGAAGGAAGGCGTGGACGGCGGAGATAGCGGTGCAGATGCGGATGCCGATGCGATCATGACGGAGTTGATGGCGTCACGCAAGCTCAATCGGTTGAACGGGCACACCACACCTGGTGCTGCCACCGCGACGACGGACCACCACCATCATCGCAGCAACAACAGCGTATCAGCACAAGCGCGCGCGAGCGCAACGACGGCGGACGCTGTGCCGACCGTGGCGGGCCGTCGTGAAGCGGATTATGAGGGCAGTGGCGATGACGGCAACGATATCGTCGGAGTAGAGATGACGCAGCACCGACGTAACAGCCGAACGCGCAGCTCGAGGCGACGGCGTGGCTCGCACGACGTCCGCGCCAGCGGGGTCGACGCCACGGAGGCGGCGCGGGAAGGAGCCACATCGGATGCAAGAAAATGTGCTGATACTACTGTGAAGGCTGACGAAGCGAAGACGCAAGAATCCGCTGCAGCACCGCAAGTCTCGCCGTCGAAAGCCACGCCAGCGGCGGAAGCGCGAGAGACAACCGCTGCTGCTGCGACACACGCCTCTTTATTGAGTACTGTGGATGATGTTGGCGAGGATGCTGATGCTGTCGCCTCCGCAGATGTCGCTTCAACAGGGAGGAAGAAAATTTCAAAGCCAGGTCCTCAGCGCAGCCGGGCTCCACCGGCACCCGACGCTTCCGATCCGCCAGAGGAGGAGATCGATCTCACCGGTGTTATTACGAGTGAGGCGGCGGCGGGGGAGGAGGAGGTCACTGCGGTTGCTGCTGCTGCTACTGCTGCTTCCTCTTCCTCACCCACTTCACCGCCTTCTCATCCTGCTCACAGGTCCGCCAGTAAACGATCGCGACGTGGGAAGCGCGGGCGGGCATCGATGCCAGCTGACGTCATCCACTCCGCTCCAACATCTGCGACGATGACGGCGGACGGGAGCGTCGAGGAGGCAGCAGAGGAGGTCGCTGCGGGTAATGACGCGGTGATCGCGGCTGCGGTGGCGGCTGCCGCGGCAGAAGACGCTGCCGTCTATGCCCCTTCCGGCAACAAGGAGGACCCTGACAGCAACGGCAACGGACGAGCTGCAGCGAAGAAACGACGTGCGACGGCTGCCATCAACGGCGCGGCTGCCGCCACAAATGTGTCTTCCGTCTCTCCCATGGTCTCTCCCATGGTGACACGGGAAGAGGGCAAGGTAGTCGCACCCGCCAGCGCGGACAGCATCGAGGAGTCGGCGACGCCAGCAGCATCCGCAGCAGCAACTAAAACCAATTCTGTGAATGCCACTTCTCTGCACTCTGCGTCGGCTTCTGCGAAGGTGTCCAAGAGAGGCCGACGCGCGGCTGCGTCGGAGGACGAGGTGGAGGCGGCGGTGACCGCGGCGTTGCGAGCCGAATCAGCCAGCACCCCATCCAACACCGCAGCGAGCACGACAACTGCCGTGGACGGTGCACAGGTCGATGAAGACGTTGTGGACGTCGCAGCCGGGATTAAAGGAAAGAAACGGCGTGGACGGAAGAAGAAGACGGCGGCAGCGATCGCCACGGACCCGGAAGAGAACTCCGCAGTCCCCACCCCCGCTGCAGCCTTTGCTGTTCCACCGGCAACCGCAGCGGCAGACGTGGTCGTGCCGAAGACCACCGCAGCTGCGTTGCAGGAGCTTTTTGCGGCGGAAGGGCACGGAGGCGACGGCGCGACAGCCTCGTTAGCCGCAAAGAAGCATCTCGCCGCGCAGATCATCCGTCGACGCTGGCAGCTGCAGCAGGAGTCGAAGGGACACAAAGCAGCGTCAGCAGCATCCACCACGTCGCTTCACCCACCACCACAACAGGAGGAGGTGAAACAGGCGAGGGAGGAAGCGGCTGACGATGACACACCGCAACCTGAGGAGGACGAAGATGAATTCCTTTCAGTTAACGCCGCCGCCGCCGCCGCAGAAGACGTGGATGCCAGCAACACCGTGGAAAGTGCAAAGCCGAAGCGAAAGACGAGACAGAGCAAGCCGGCACAGCGCCGCCATGCCACAGCCGCCTCCACCGTAGCGGCCGAGGAAGCAGAGGCGGAGGCGATAGACACAGCTGTCGCAGCCGTCGCAGACGAGACAAAAGCTGCGAGCACGACGGAGGCACCGTCAGAGCTGAGCGATTCTGCCGTAGCAGCAATAGCAGCGGCCGCGAAGGAACTCGATCCCCCGACGGAGGCGGAGGAGGCCGCTCGAGATGCGGAGATGGCGGCGGCGGTGAAGGCTGCACTCGCGTTGGCGGCCATGCCGGAGGCTGATCCCTTCGAGAGCGAGAAGGCGGTGGATGCCGTGTCGGAGCGTCTCTCGTCATCGGATGCTGACGGCGAATCAGCGTCCTCCGCAGCGTCGGCAAGTGAGCGGAGCAGCGACCGCACGAATTCTACTGCCTCTGCTGCTGTTGCTGTGAACGGCTCGCACGTAGCACCACGTTCCCTTGCCACGCTGGTGGCTCGCTCGCAGAAGGTTGTCACGTCGGCCTCCGCTGCCACCACCACCGCCGCCGCTGCCAAATCCACACGCGGCCACAGCGGCAGCGGCGGCGGCAACAATGATCGAAGCAACGCCGGGGGTTCTTCGTCCTCCGGCGGTGGCGGCAGCAAAGGGGCGAACTCGAAGGACACGCTCTACTTCCCCGACTACCGCGAGCGCGTGGTGCAGATCTTCGAGCAGATGGCCGAGATCAACAGCGCACTGGGCGAGCGCTACAAGTCGCTCTCTTACTCCAACTCCGTCGAGCGACTGAAGCGAGGCGACAAGGTCTTTCAACTCCTTCCGCCCAACCTGCTGCCGCTGCCCGAGGACCACCCGAAGTGGAAGGCACCGGTGCTGGACGCCGCCACGTCGCCGGAGTCCGTCATGGCCGCGGCGCAGCGACGCGCGAAGGAGGTGGAGGAGAACCGTGCCAAGCGTACCACCGTGCTCTCGGCGGACAACCTCCTCCCCGGCGTGGGGCACAAGCTGCGGCTGAAGATCGTGGAGATTTTGGAAACGGGCGATCTGGAGGAACTGCACCGGCTCGAGGCGAAGCCGCTGATCCGCGCCATTCGTGAGCTTACCCAAGTACACGGCTTCGGCCCACGAACGGCCATTGAGTTCTTCAAGAAGTACAACATCTCCTCTGTGAAGGACCTGCAAGACTACGCGGTGAAGAAGGGCGAGCTGGACATGAGTAACAAGGCGACGGGCAAGCCGGCCGGGCTGACGACGACGGCGAGCAGCGCGCACAAGGCTGACTTTCATCTGACCGATGCGCAGCGGCTGGGACTGGTGTACTACCGAGATATGTCTCACCGCATCCCGCACGATGAGGGCCGCCTGCACGAGGCGTTCATGAAGCTGCGGCTGCGCAAGTACCTCGGCAAGGACTACGAGTTGGTGGTCTGCGGCAGCTACCGCCGCCAGGTCGAGTCCTCGGGCGATATTGATGTGCTCATTACCCGTAAGCGCATGGCGGATGGCGGAGTGCAGAGCACCACCGCGAAGCATCTCCCGCCCTCCGCGGTGCTCGCCACTTTTCTAGAGGGGCTCAAAGCCGACCGCTACATCGAGGCAACGCTGGCGCAGGGACCGACAAAGTTTATGGGTCTCTGCCGCCTCCACGCGCTGCCGCCGCCGCCGCCGCCCGCAGGGAAAGCGAAGGGGACAACGGCAGCAGCGACGCCGTCGCCTCTCCCGCGGTTCCGCGCCCGCCGGCTCGACATCCGCTACGTGGATGCGAACTGCTTCCCCGCGGCGATGCTCTACTTCACCGGCAGCAAAAACTTCAACGTCATCATGCGGAGCGAGGCGATCAAGAAGCGGTGCGTGCTGAACGAGTACGGCCTCTTTCGGCGATTTACACGGAAGCAGCAGCTGCAGCGGCAGGCGGCGGGGGAGAAGCCGCTGAACCTGCACGAGATGATCACCCGCATCGCCCGCTTCGGTTTCGCGTCCATGAATGAAAGTGAGGGAGGCGCCAGCGGCGCGGACGGCGCGGCGGGCGGCGAGGAGGCGGAGGAGGGCGCCGCGAGCACCTCCGTGACGAGTGCGGGGAAAAAGCTGAAGAAGAAGTGCAGGGAAAAGACGAAGGAGGAGATGGCGGAGCTGCGCGAGGTGGCGAAGTTGGTGGAGCGGCAGCGAGTGAAGGCGCACACCGAGAAGGAGATCTTTGACGCGCTGGATATGGACTACGTGCAGCCGAAGGATCGCAATGTTTAGATTGTAACAGCCTTCGTTTGGGTCTCCTCCTTCAATCCTTTTTCCCTTTTGGATTCTCCTGCGCATCGACTCGATTCGGCGGCTGAAGATTTTCTGCCGTTGTGTTGCGCTGCCGCTGACAGCATTCCGACTGTTCCTTCCCTTTTATTTGTTGATTTCTCGTTGCTTACCATAGAAGTATAAATACATATACATATACAAGGTTATAGGGACCTATACAGCAATGCTGGTTGCGATCGTGGGGTGGGGGGCGAGCTTGGGTTCTTGCGTGCGTGTATATATATCGCCCCATTCGGGCTTTGACGAGGAAGGCGCCGCTTCGTGCTATCTGTTGTAGTGGGCTGCATGGCTGGCGGCTGCCACTGGCCGGGGCGAACTTCTGCGTTGGGGGGAGGGGGGGTTGTCTTGAAATTCTCTCTTTTCATCGTTTACCAGTGCAATACAAGAACAAGAACAAAAACACGTTAATCAACGAAATCAATGAAAAACAAAAACCAAAACATCCACTAAGTAAACGGTAATGCGCAGCCAGCTTTTTCGCGGCTCGTGCTGCGCTGTGTGTTGCCGCCTCCCTTACGTCCTTTCTCTTATTAACTCAACACAGGAGAGAGAGAGAGGGCGAGGGAGGATGCGATTCTCCGCTATCATCTCCCTTTTTTTTTTAGAAAGAAAGGAACGAAGTCCTCTCCGTGTGTGGATGGTCAGGGAGCGGAAGTGCAGTTTGTTTTTAACTGTGGTGACTGCGAAGCACTGGGAGCATCTCTACTGCGTTGTTGCTCCCCGCTGCACATGCGTGTTGACGCCGACTTCAACTTGTGCTTGGGATAGATCTTCAAGTAGCATCAACAAAAACATACACTTAAAGAACCTTTGAAAGAATGCGTCTTCTACTCCCTTTCCTGTGTATTATCGCCTCCCCCTCTTTCCTTATGTCTCATTGCGCGTACTGGATCGCCTTCAGAGCATTCAGCTTCCATTGAAGAGTCCTCTTCCCCCCTCTCCCCCTTCTTCCCTACTTACGTTGGCTCTTGTTTCTAACTTTTGCTACCGCCGCCAACTCACTGCCTGTGTTATGCGAGCACCGCGAGTAGAAACAAATACACACACACACACACACACACGTACGTATCTCTAGCTGTCTGCCCTGCAGGAAAGATTATAGAACTCCGTTATAGAGCCTCACGCAGCACGCAGCGACTCGACGAGAGAGGAGCAAGAGCAAACGAACGAGGTTGAGTGAAGTTCGGTGAGGAACACCTTATAGAAACACGCAAGCTTCCCCTCCCGTTTTCTTAAACCCTTTCTTTAAAAGAAAGAAAAAAGGGGTGACAGTGAAGGCCACAACGAGCATCAGCGATATTTATACTTACATCAAGAGAGGTGTACATACACACATCAACAGCATCAACAACAACCAAAAACATGTTTCGTCGCACCTTCCTCTCGCGCGGACACCGCGAAAACATCATCCGCATTTTTCAAGAAATGGCGGACCTCAACAACGCCCTCGGCGAGAAGTACAAGGTCCAGAGCTATCTCCGCAGCATTGAGAGCCTCAAGACGAACCTTGACAAACCCCTGAACACCCCACAGGACCTGAAGGCCTTCTCGGGCTTCGGTGCGAAGCTGCTGAAGAAGGCAGAGGAGATCATGACCTCCGGCAAGCTGGAGGAGTTAGAAAGCAAGACGAAGCCGAAGCTGAAGGCAATTCAGGAACTGACGCAGGTGCACGGTTTTGGCCCGCGCGCCGCGGCCGCCCTCTTCGACCGCGAGGGCATCTTCACCGTGGAGGAGCTGCTGCAAAAAGCCGACACCATCCCGTCCCTCACGGACCAGCAGCGGGTCGGCATTAAGTACTTCTACGACATCAACGAAAAAATTCCGATGCAGGAGAGCGTGCTGCACGAGAACTACCTGCGCGAGAAGTGCTTAGAGGTGCTTGGGAGGGATTATTCGATCGTGATCTGCGGCAGCTACCGTCGTCGCCACCCCTTCAGCGGGGACGTGGACGCGCTGCTCTCGCGTACCCTTGATGCTCCACCGCTAAACGAACCGGTGGCTGCGATCGGCGTACTGGGGAAGTACGTAGAGTACTTGGAGCAGGCGAAGTACCTGGAGGCGACCATGGCGCAGGGCCCTCTGAAGTACATGGGGATGGGACGCCTGCCGCCGCGCATTGTCCGCGACAAGGCCGGGCGTGAGAACACGAAGGTGTACAAGGCACGCCGCGTCGACATCCGCCTGATCGAGACGAAGAGCGTCCCGACAGCGATGCTGACCTTCACTGGTAGTAAGAACTTCAACGTCATTATGCGGCAGGCGGCGATCGCGAAGGGGTACTTGCTGAACGAGTACGGTCTGTTCCGTCTGGGCACGCCGGAGGAGGCGCGGGCGCTGTACGAGCGAGTCGGGATTAAAGGCAAAAACGCCGGCGAGGAGCTCGGCGTGCCGAAGGAGGAGTTGGAGGACAAGAGAGTCGATGTGCGGTCGGAGCAGGACGTGTTTGATGTGCTGGGGATGCCGTACGCAAAGCCGGAGAACCGCGATCCCTAAGTCGATGGAGGCGGCAGAGATCAACAGCAGACACACCCACGAAGCAAAGCACGGAAATACGTGTGCCGCGTTGTAGCAGAGGAGCAAACGTATGCGTCTGCTGATCCTCTTGAAGAAGAAAAAATATTTCTTTCATTTCTCCGTTTCTCGACAGTGATAGAATTCATAGAGCTGATGCGAGGATTCAGAAGGATGAGGAGGCGGCTCCTTCGACAGCGCACAGCTATCCTCCTACCCCCAAAGGGAATAGTGTAGGTGTGTGTGTGTGTGTGTGGCGAACCCTGCCGATCTGGTTTTAGCTTCTCAAAGAAGAGAAGCTGAAAGCGTCATTCGGATGGTATAAACTGGAAGATGTCGGGCTCGCAGTGCGTGCGGAGCGGATACGCACCTTCGTGCTTCCTTGCAACACGGCAATCCTTGCATGCCATCTTTTTTCATTTGAAAAAAAGTTTTTGTGTTGTTGTAAACGGCATAGAGAGCTCTTCTGATAAGAAACAACTGAGAAGGAAGGAAGGGAGAGGGAAATTGAAAAAAAGGAAGAACGATGAACGGAGAGGGAAAAGGCGAGGAGCATGAAGGCGCTGCACGGCAATACTGGGCGGCTGCAACGCCTTTTCCTTCCTTCCATTTTCTTGAGTGCGTTTTCTCTCTTTGCCTTTGCCGTGTTTTTCGTGTATCCATAGAGTGGCGTAGGAGCTGGTATCTCTCCCGTTGTTGTGGTGTACATACACATAGAAGAAGAACGGAAGTAATCATATATATATGGCGCGATGGTTTAGTTGGCGGCGATTGCATGGTATCAATGACGATGATCGCGAAGAGCGGCCAGGCGCACGCTCCCCCACGCGCCGACGCACACTTGTCTTCAGGCTTTCAAAAGAAAGGAAAAAGAAGAGCGTTCGAAGCTGGTGCGTGTGAATCTGATTTCTTCTTTCCTATTTTTTTTTCCCGTCTACTCTCGACATCACTGCTGACTGTGAACTCCCTGCCGCTCGGATGGAGGGACACAGCCGCTCATGGAACCTTACTATTATTATTGTCCTTTTTTGGGGTAGTGTTGTCGGTGGCGGCGCCGCCATCGTTGGCTCATGCTGCATTCGCCTGTTTTTGCTGAGGGGTTTCTTTATTTTCTGGAGTACGTTGCTTGGGTTCTTCTGTTGCCGTAACTTGTCTACAGAGCAAGAAAGGAAAGTAAAACATGAAAAGCGGCCCCCCTCCATCCGAAATCCGCCGTCAAGGTCATTGGAAGATGAACCGCAGAAAGCCTTCGGCGGCTCCAGCGAGGAGGCAGGAGGAGGAAGTGGAGCGTTGAGAGGGAGGCGCGAGGGGTGCCTCCGACCATCGCCGAAGGACGCGGTGTTTCAGCTTTACTGGACGATGCACTGTTTGCTGAGAGCACTCGCGTTATTTTACTTTTTTTTTTAAATATGAGAAGTTTTGAAGCGACCCTCTTGCCTGTAAAAGTCCGTACCGCACCATACACCACTACGCAGGTGTTCGCGGAAGCTAAAGCCAGCGACAACAGCAGCGTTGCGATGTTCACCTCTTGCCACACACGCACACACACACACTCACTCTCGTTCTCTCTTTCGATTTTCCTCTTTAACATCTCTAGCTTTTTTCTCTTCTTCGAATCAGCCAAAAAGCGTCTCTGCTTGTTATTGCTGTTGTATCTCCTCTTTTTTAAACCTCCGCACCATTGATTTGCGATAGTCGGCCACGCCTCCAAAACCAACAAACGAAGAAAGAAAGAGCCTTTCTTCTATTCTTCTTTTCTTCGTTTTTGAAGGTGCCTTGAACTCCGCCCTCACACACGTTGTATACACTTCCGCCTCCATTCTTTCGTTCGTTGCTCTTGTGTGTCAGTGTGTGTGTTCAACCCACCATGAAGTACGATCGCACGTCGTCCTCCCCTCGAATGGCGGTGGAGGAGACACATGATGACGTGAAGCGCCGCGGCCGCCGTGTCGTGGCGACCACCGCCCTGCAACCGGGCGACGCAATCTTCGCTACCCCGCCCGACCTGGCCGTTCTCTACTCCCCGTTTGCGCGGCACATCTGCGCCCGCTGCCTCGTCGCCGAGGTGGCGCCAGAAGACGCCGGCGGCGGTGGCGGCAAAGTTCAGCGTTCGCAGCGACGTAAGCGGAGGTCGCCGTTGAACAGTGCCCCAGGCGCGAGGGGTTTGCTGGCGAACCACGCATCTGCTACGGCGGCGGCGACCTCCGCCTCCTCGTCGTTGCCGTCGTCGGCGCTGATGTGCGGCACGACGAACCCCACCTTGAGCACGACGCACTCCGCGCTGGTGCACCCGCACAACGCCTACATCTGCCCCAACTGCGACCAATTTGTGCTGTGCGCGGCGTGCGTGGCGCAGCTAGTGCTGGAGGTGGAGCTGCTGGCCGCCGCGGCCGCGGACGAGGATCCAGCCTGCGCGACGATGGTCCGCCCGGTCATCACGGTCATGTCGGATGAGAAAGCAGTGCTGCTGCAGCATCCACTGCTGCGTGCCCACACCATCTCCTGCGCGTGGTACACCGCCCTGCCGGAGTCAATTCGCGCTCCGGGCAACGACACAGACTTTCTTCGCTTCTGCTTAGACTACGGCGCGCGGGTGCAGCTGGGCGACACGGCGATGGTGGCCGCGCTTGGCAAACTGGACACGAACGCCGCAGTGCAGTCGAAGGAGGCGCACCACCTGTGCGAGGTCTTCGCGCGCGATCGTGTTGTGGCCACCTTCGGTCCGCACAAGACACCGGCGACGGGGACAACCACAACCACCACCACGGCCACCGCAGCTGCTGCTGTTGCTGCCACCACGGCTCTCGCGACGCATAGCATTACGCGCAGCAAGCATGAGGGCGTGCTCACTGCATCGCCCATCGCAACACTCTCCAGCGCAGACACGTCTGACCCGTTGGTGGAAAGGAATGCTTCCCGGCTTAGCGGTAAGGCGCCGCTGCTGGAGGCGCCCGTCTTCCCCCCGCCCTACCCGGTTCCGTGGACGGAGCTGCGCGACGTGCTGCTCCGCACTCGCTGCAACAGCCTCGGCTTCCCCTTCAGCAGCTGCGAGACGATGGGGTGGTCGCTGCAGGAGACCGTGTGCATGCTGAACCACAGCTGCGCGCCGAACGCGGCGGTCGTCATGCTGTACGACGCCGATGACGAGCAGCGGCGAAGGACCGCCCACGGGGCGGACGACAACCCCCAGGATGCGGCGGCGGCGGCGGAGGTTGTGACGAGCACTCGCGTGCAGCACCTGCACGGTCTGCGGAAGGCACAGCGGCTATCGACCGCCCGCCCGGTCGAGGGCGACGCGACGGCCACAGCTGTCGGCGGCAGCAGCAGCAACAGCGGCAGCGGCGGGCGGCGGAGAAACCTGAACTCCTACCGCGCCATCGCGGTCTCCTCGCCGTCGCCCTTCAGCACGTCGTTCACGGAGTCGCTGGAGGGTTGGATCGGCATCCAGGCCACGCGCCCGATTGCGGCCGGGGAGGAGATCACCGTGTCGTACATCGATTTGGAGATGTACGGCGACGACGTGCAGGCCCGATCGCGCCATTTGCTGGAGCAATACCGGTTCCTCTGCACGTGCGAGCTGTGCGTCCGGCAGCGTGGTCGCAAGGTGTAAAAGCGAGGCGACAACTGCTCCTCCGCTTCCGCATCGCCGCGCCGCACTCCGTCACAAACGGTTAATGTTATTATTCTTATTATTGTTGTTGTCTGTTTTTCATTCTTCTAGTATATATAAAAGTACCACTCCGAAAGTAAGCAACGGAACAAAAGCAGCCTCTCAAGGAGACGCGTCTGCGAGGAAGCGCTGGAAACTGATAATAATTGCATCGAGGATGACTGCACGCTCTTTCTCTTCCGCTTCGCGTTTCTTTGGACGAAGGCGCGCGTTTTCGTGGTATTCGCAGAAACAGCGGGCGAGCGTCAACAAATGCGGTGTCCACGATCTTCACGGTTGGCGAAGAAACACTCGGAGTTCTACCATATTCAAAGCTTTTTGCCGTAGGCACCTTCTGACGCAGGTGTTCGTCCTCTCCCTTTCGGTTGTACGAGGGGAGGGTGGTGGGTGGGGGGCCAACAGAGGAGTTCGATGGGCGACAATGACCATTACCTTCCAACGTTCATCACCACCCCCTCCTCCTCCTCCTCCTCCTCCTCTGATTCACGCGTGCCCGCTCTCCACTCTCTTTGCTTCCTTTCAACTATTTCGCCTGTTTCTCTCTTTTTTCTTTCTCTTCCTAACGTATCTGCCGTACTTCCTCAACGGCGGAAAAACCCTCTTCGCGTTCCTGCTCTGCTTTTGGTATGCCTTTTCTTCGCTGATGTAAGTCAGTCCACTGTAACGAGTTCGTGGCTCTCAATCCGCGCATTTTCGTGCACCAATCTCTTTCGCTCCCTTTCTTCCTCATTTCTATATATATATATATTTGGCTGTTGTCGGCATCATTGCGGACGACTGTACTGCTGCGTTGTTCTCGTTAGTATCATCGTTGTTCTTATCTCTCTGGGTTGACGACTAACCTTGTCGCGCCAACGGCTCGTTCAACTCCCAAGGCATTGATAGCAAGTTGGATTCACTGCGAGCGTTATATATATATAGAAATATATATATATATATTCGTTTGCACTTCGCACTCCCACACACGCACGGGCTTGTCCATGACAATTAGCTGTTGTTTGTCACACACACACACACACACACACGTACACTTTTGAAGGCATTCTAAAAAACCCCAAGAAAACGTTGCTTCCTCTTTCATTATATATTTTTAACGTATTCCTAAATTACCGTTGTAAGAAGCTTCCACTATTCTCCTACTGTTGTTATCCACCTCTTCTTTTCTTTCCCTTTTCCCCGTCTCGTTCGTGTCTTCATTGCTTTTTCTCGCCGCGTATCATTAAAAGACAATACACAACTCAAAACACACTGTCGCGTTGTGACCGCGTTGATTTCTCTCTTACGCGCTCTTTTCCAGTCTCGTCCACGTGCAGCGAAGCTCTTCTTTTCTTCTTCTTCCTTTCGGCTCAAACCGCGTTTATTTCTTTGTTGTTGCCGCATCCCCGACACCCTTCTCTCCCCTCTCCTTGTGGCTCTCGTTGCGCCGCTGTTGTCAGGGGGAAAGTTAGAACACGCACGCTTATTTATTCCTGTTTTTACGTTATTTTTGAGTGGTACCTTCTGTGGTGCGTTCATTGCCTCCTCCCTGTCTCGCTCTTACCCGCCTATCCACACACACACACACACACACGCACGCAACAGCCACCTCTCCTCGCGACCCCGCAAATGAGCAAGATACAGAAGTTCCGCGCCGACATGTCGAGGCGCTTCGACCCGGAGGGCGCGACCTTGACGGCCTACCGCGACTACGATTTCGAGCGACGCGCCAATGATGTGCGCCGCCTGCAGCTGGCCGTAGAGCACTTCGACCACGCCGTGACGCAGGGCATGGTGGCCATGAAGGAGATCGCGAGCGCCTACGAGGCTGTCGGGCAGGCCTTCACGGAGCTGACGCTGACGAACAACAATCCGGTGCCGGGCCCCGACGGCGCGGAGGAGCCCAACCCGTACCCGACCGAGGCCGATGTTCAGTTCATGGCACAGCAGCAGCAGCAGCAGCAACAGCAGAACTCGACCAGCGCACCGGAGTACGCCGGCTCCGTCGCCAGCACGCGCATGCCGGACGAGGCGAACTCGCAGGTGCGCCGCCTGGCGAAGATCTTCGCCGAGGAGGCACGCCACATCAACGAGGGCCAGCCCTTCCAGACCTACAACGCCGGCATCCACCGCGATGTGATCACCCGTCTGCGGCCGGTCACGGAGCACTTGAAGGGCGTGGACGGCTACCGGCGAGAGCGCACCGAGGCACTGGCGAAGTACAACCGCTATAAGGCGGACGTGGAAAAGGTGGAGAAGCAGTACACCAAGAAAGGCAAGCCCTTCTGCGACAGCAAGTCCCACAAGAAGTTCGCCGAAAAGCGCGACAAGGCGTGGCAGGAGTACATCAAGCGCCGTGACAAGTTCAACGACACCTTCAGCATGCTGATGGAGGTGAACGACCACGCCGCGGCGCAGATCATCCACCGCTACCTCGTGCTGAACCACGAGTATCTGCAGCAGCTTGTCGGATCGATGGACCGCGTGCTGCCGGCTATGGCGGAGGTCTACCCCCTCAACAGCGAGTACAACAGCATTCAGAACTCGCTGCTGTTGGAGGCGGTCGCCAATGCGAAGGCGCCGTTTGCCGATCACGCGAAGGAGCTACAGGAGAAGAACGCGGCGGCAGCGGCAGCGGCGCAGAACGGCGCGGCGGGCAGCCCGCGCAGCGCCGTCTCGGAGAAGGACGACGACATGCCAGACAGCAGCCTGACCCCGCTCAGCTCCGACGGGGCGAAGAACACCGCCTCGACGTCGCGGCTGGAGGAGCCGGGCGGCTACGAGACTCGCGTGGAGCCGACCACGGTGTTGGAGTCCGCCGAGCCGCCGCACGAGCCGGAGGACGACGTCCACAACGCCGGGGAGACGGAGGAGGACCACGGCCACATCGAGACACAGCCGCAGCGTCTGCAGACGCAGGGGGAGGGGATGCCGCCGAAGGATCAGGAGGCCCGCCCGCCCGGCACGGTGGAGGGGACACCGAATGGGAGGGCGTGAGTCGCCGACCGACGCGGGGAGAAGAGAACAAGGAAAATCTCTTACCCACACATGCGTGCACTCGCACATGGGCGTTGGGATGCGCTCCGCGTCCACTCCGGTCTGCCGTGCCGGAGCTGTCAACAGCGCCTCCTGAAGGATGCACTCAAAAGAAATAATTATTATTAATGAAAGAAAAAAACGTTCAAAACGTAAGACTGCTCTTGCGATTTCTTTTTCTGTTTTCCCCTTTTCCTTTGCTTGGTTTTCCAGTCTTCCACTTCACGATGTCTCGGCTGATCTGATCTGATCTCTGACCTGTCACCATTTCCACCTCGCTTGCTGGGGGGAAAAGAAAGGAGGAAAGAGGAGAAAGAAGTCTTCCTCTGTTCCCTCGCTGCGAGCTTCTCTGATTTCTCTTGCTTTCGGGAGATGCCGTTTTCGTGGGGTCCATCGTACACCAACCGCCAAGCTTTTCGTTAGCTGCTCCTATTCCATCGTGCTTCCTGCTGTAGTAGTAGAGAGAGAAGGGCCGCGAGTGCAACTTAATGGATGGCCCCCCCCGCCCTCTTCCTTTTTTTAGGAGGGGGAACAGCGCCATTTACGAAGGCACCAGCTCCCCTTTCTTTTTTCCTTCTGTACTTTACACTCCCCTGTGCGCTGTCAAACGTGAAGGCGGCCGTAAAGCCCGCCGCCATTAAAACATACTCTCTTGTTATTTCTCTCTTGTGGTGCTACGCGTGCTGCTATAACCAAAAAAACGCTGCCGCGTCGTCTTCGTATTACTTGTTTCTCTGTTGTTGTCGTTGTTGTGTCCTTCTTGTCGTCGTCCTTGTTGTTGTCTGTTTACGGTTATCTTTAGAGTAATGACAGATACTAAAAATACCTAAATGCCTCCAACACACACACACCATCAAGTGTGATGATGTGAGACTTCGACGCGTGCTTTTCCGAATGCGCCAAGTGGTGCATTCACCGTGTACGGTGCAGCCCGAACAGCAGCGATTCTCTCTCGCTCTCTCTCTCTCCGCCCCCACGTGCAACTCAGAGGCCGGCGGTATTCGTCTCCTGCGGCAGAGAGATCGCTTCTGCACTTCGATTGGCCACAATGTCGAACAGCACCGTCGGCCGTACGCCCAAACTCACGCAAACACCTCCCCTTCCGCTTTCCCTCCCCCTTCCAGACCTTTACTGATGCGTTCTTGCGCCGCGTTCCCACGCTCTCTCATGTGGGAAAGCAGCAGCGACGGCCACGTCACACACACACACACACAAACACACACCGATGAAAAGCGCTGAACTCCTCATTCCTTTCCTTTTGCGTTGCGGCGTGGCTCGCAACGCGGGCGCGTCTGGGCACTGGCGCCGGCACAGCCACCGGCCGAGACCTTTCCGCCTGTACGTCGAGTACGACCACACTTGGGTGAGTACACCATATCCCGTCCGATTACTGCAGGTAAGCACCCACAGGCTTAGTTAGCACTGAGGTCAGTGATGACGCGGGATCCCTAAGCGCCGCACTCCCCCGCCTCCTTTTTCTTTTTAGCGCGTAGGTCGGCGCTGCCCGCGTGCGGCGGGGACGAGGTGAGGCGTCGCTGTGAGAAAGACCGAAACAAAGAAGAAGAAGAATAGAAGCAACGAGAGGTGAGAGAGAAGGAAGAGCAGAGCGGAGGTTGTTCTGTTGTTTCTTCTGGTGTTTTGCTGGCCCGTCGAGCAATGCGGCGTGGCGGGCGCTGGGCGGCAGGGCAATGCGCGGGATGGGGCGCAGGGTTGGGCGGGAGAGGTGGACGAGAAGAATCCGCCGCAGAGGCGTCGTGCGTGGCGCCCCCGCCGCTCTTTGTAGTTTGGCATGCAGTTTCTTTCCGCCGCACACACGCGGGGCATCGCAGACGATCGCGAAAAGAAAATGAACATAAAAAGTCTGTCAAGGAAAAAGAAAGTAAGATGGAAAACGAGGTCTAAAAGCACAGAAAAAAAGGGGAGAAATATAAAATGTATTTACCGAGTTTGATGGGTTTGCAGAAGGCGAGGAGGAGGGAGAGCGCCGGCGCGCATCTCGTCTGTCATCGGCACGTAATGGACTGCCGTGCGTTGGCGCCGACCAACAACCGCGCTCTCCGCCTGCTTCAGTGCGCACCCAAGAAAGCCAAAAAAAAAACAAAATCGAAAAAAGGGACTTTTTCGAAGAGCACAGTGCGCGGAGAAACACCTATGTATACCGAACATAGAGGAGGACGCTTACCCGAGTGATCTGAAGAGGTTCGCAGTGCGACAACAACCGAAATAGCAAAATCCGGAAAGGGATGCTTGGCGGGAGTGATAGAGCGGCGCCAACAGCAGCGGGTGTACGAACACACAACACCGTAAAGGGACCCTTTTCCTTTTCACCGCTGCAATACACCCCTCCTCCCTCCCTCGGTGGAGGCCGGAGCGTCCGCAGTCTCTTCGTGTATCGTACGTGTAGGGGCGTAAACAACGGCGAAGAGAGGCGCATGGCAAGCTGCAGAACGACAGTAATAAAAAGACCGAAAAGCGGAGTACATGAAGAGCCTTCCGCCGGCTTCTTCATTATATAAGTAAACAATAACAATAGAGACATGGTAAAGTGAGAAAGAAAGAGGGGAAGGCACACTCTTCAGAGAGCACGTCGGGTAAGCCGTTTTACAGTAACAATAATAATAATAGAAATAGTAACAGAAATAGTAATAGAAATAGTAATAATAGCGGAGATCGAATCCCTTTCAGAAGGAGTAGCGGCGCGGTGCTGAGAGGAGACGTCTCATGCGGCTGGGTCTGTGAATGTGTGAGTGCGTGTGAGAGGTACAGAAAGATATCGTAGACGGAGAAGCACCCCCTCTCACGCGCACACGCACGCACGCACGCACGCGTCAAGACACACTTAGAAAAAGTTCACAAATGGGTCCACACCACCGAACATGGCCGCGCGCTGCCGCGACATGTGCTGTCGCATCGCATCCATCCCGCCGAACAGGCTGCGCGGCCCACCAAGAAAGTCGTCCATGAAGAAGTCATGCATCAGCATGTTCGACGGGCCAAAAGGGCTGAGCTGATACATGTCGGTGTCGTCGCGGTAGTGACGCGATGGCTGCTGCTGCTGCTGCTGGCGATGATGATGCTGATGATAAGGGGACAACAAATCTGGCGCGTCGCGGGACCGGCGCACGCTGTCCATGTACGCGTATTCCGTGTCGTTGTCGTTGCCGTCATCGTCTGGCTCTTCCACGATGGGCTGCGCGGCGGGTTGCGCGGCGCGGGTGTAGAAGTGGCGCCGCGTGTCCACATCGGGCACTTCCGGCTCGTCTTCCTCTTCGATGACCGCCGCTGGCATCCGTTGCGGATTCCGCGTATTACTGCCGCCGTTGGACACACACGTGAAGGACGAGGTCGTCATGAAGGTGCGCTGCCCGTTGTGGTTGTTGTAGCGTGCCTGGAAGGTTGGGTCGTCGTTAGAGTTGTAGTACGTGGCGTAAACCTCTCGCCCCTGCCCGTCGCGCGCGTAGTACGCCTTGGCGTGCGTGCGCTCGTCGACGTGGGTGCGGCGCTCGACCTGCGAGGCGGACGCCGGCGGCAGATGAGGGGCGGCTGGTCGATCCGTGCGCACCAAGGCGCCGGTGGCGGCGCGGTGGGTGTGCTCACGATCGTGATCACGCGGCATGTGCTTTGTTTGTTGGCCTTGACGGCTGTTTCTCTTACGGATGTGTGTACCGCCAGTTTATCTGCTGATAAACAACAGCAAAAGGAAGCGGCACTGCACGCTCAGCGATTTGCTGGAGCTTCACAAAAAGAAATGAAAAACGAAAAGAAGAAGGGGGAGATGATCGGTTGAAAGGGTGAGGTGTAGGCTGGCGTTGTGGAGAAGCGGAAAAAAAAAAAACCCGCAAAGGAACGCGTTGGCGTTGCACACGTGTGCGTGCGCGTGTGAATGCGTGTGTTGGAAGGAAGAGGAGGAGCGCGATGGAGATTCGTTTACGGAAACAAACACGTTGCATGGGCTGCGTTGAGACCGAGCCAAGAGTTAGAAGGACAGGACGGAGCAAAGAGACAACGACGAGCGAAGCGCTCCGCGTCAGCTGGGGGCTGCGTGCGCACCGCCACGTTTCAGAGAAAACACGATTAGCGCATCATCAACAACAGCCACAACAGAAGGCAGTCACGCTGCACGTGTTCCGCGTCGTAGGGGAAATCGCGCTCGTGTGAAAAGTCCGACATTGGAGACAAGAAGGACGTCGGCAGCGACGTCCAACAGCTCGTCCATGACCAGGAGACATCGATGATTATTATTATTATTATTATTTGATGGTAGAAAGAGGACGACCTCTCTGGCGGAATCGACAGGGGGAAGAGACAAAATATTGATAATAATGATAATAGTAAAGATCACACACAAGAGAATTTTGACGTGTAGATTCGTAAAGGACATTTATCGGCGTACCAGGGGCAGCACTGCTGACTTTGCCTCTTCCATTAATGTACTAGTTATATATATATATAAGTATATACATGTACATCAAGCGGAAGTATTATGGAAAGGAAAGCTGAAGAAGACGAAATAGCGAGGAACGAAGAAAGAAAAAGGTAATAGAAACCATGTGTTGGGCAGAGTAAATCATTAAATCAATCAATAAATACAAAATAATAAACAGAGATAGAGTGGAGGAGAGCTGAAAAGATGATTGTGAAGAGAAATAATCTGCCCACACACGTCAATAGTATTAATCGTAAAAATCAATAACGGCCGGAAGGGCGAAAGCCGCGGCGAGAGGATCTTTCGCTTCTAAAAAAAGAAGAAGAAGGGACAAGCCGATTTACTCTTCTTTGTTTTGTTCGTCCTCATCTGCCTTCCTCTCCGCCCTTTCCCCTTCTCCGCCTCGTTCCGACGTCACACACGCGTCGGCGGCTGCGGCGACCAGCGAGACCACCGTGTTCGTCAGCGCGTTGACCGTCTCCGCGAACTCATCCTTCGCCCCCTCGCCTGTCACCGCCGTGCCGCCGTGCGCAAGCTGCTCTTCGATCACCTTCACACGTCGCGGCAACTCCCCCGCCTTCTTCGAGGTTGCCGCCGCTGGAGATGCGTCGTTGATGGGTCGTGGACCGGATTCATACGACCGCACGGACATCGTTCCATCTGGCTGGCGCTGCATGTGGACGGCCGCCGTGTACACCATCGGTACGTTCGCCGCCGCACTCGTCGCGGCGTCCTTCGCCGGCGCGGCGGGTGCCGTTTGCTGCTGCTGCTGCGGCGGAGAGGTTGCCTGCTCTGGCGAAAGGTTCGATGACGGGTCCGCTGCCGGGGAGCTCCACGGTGCAAGCGCAGTCGACAGCAACTCCATCATGGAGCTCAGCACATCGTCCGTGGGGAGTGCGTCCCACTGCTGCAGGAGAGCCATCTGCTGCGTAAGAGCGCGGTTGGGAAGCTTGCCTGCGAGGTAGTCGTCATAGCGCCGGCGCTTCTCTGGATCGGACAGAATCGCATGCGCCTTCTCCAGCACCCGCAGACGGGCTTCATCCACATCGGCGGAGGTGTTGTAGATGGCGCTGTCGTTGTCGTGGTAGCAGCGGTCTGGGTGGACGCGGAGGAGCAGCTTGCGGTACGCGTTCTGCACCTCAGCGGGGGAGGCGCTGATGGGGACACCGAGGACGTCGTAAAGGGTCTGCATGGCGGCTGAAAGCGTCACAAGGAACTCCCTTCAAGAACAGCAAATAAAAAGATAATAACAAGAATTCTATCGAGCAGTTAAATATAGTAGTGCGAGGTTGATGTCGTGCGAAAGTGTGAGGAAAACAACAAAGAAAATAAGGGAGGGCGGAATCTGCGTGAGGGGTGGGGGTGGGGAAAGGGAGAAGAACAGATGAACGTCAAATCGCGGGATGTTGACACGAGCCAGTGCAAGCAAAACGAAGAGGAAGAAGGAGAAACAAGAGAGTTGTAGAGGACGCCAGAGCTTCCTCATCCATCGAGGATGCTTTCACTGAGGGCTTCAAACCACACACACACACACAGACACAGACACGCCTTTACCAGAACTTTTCGAGTTTAATGATCGTAAGGATAGTAGCGCCCCGCCCCGCCTTAGCAAGCTGCAGCAAACAGCAAGTACTGCACCGCACAAATATGTATGAGGTGTTCGCCATTTCTTTGCGTGGCGAGGGCCTTGAGCGTATCACCGTTTTTCCTTCTACTTATTTCATGCGGATCACGACAGTAGTGAATCAGAAATAGGAATAATCAAGAAGCACGTTTAATGTAGAAAGGAAGAACGAAAAGAAAACACTCAACAGCACGAAATGGAAGCGAATTGGACTCTTTCGCGTCCTTCATTTGGTGGGATGTGGAGGTTACCCCGCAAAACACCGCCATGCGTTTCTGTATGCAAACGAGAGAAGAAAATGGCGAAGTAATTCTTTTTAACTTTTTTTATTTGAAGGACGTTTGAGGTCGTTCGTTAAACAAGAGAAGTACACACGCGCGCGCGTCCATTCTACGGAACGCAGCAGAGAGGAAAAAAGAAAATATAATCTACACACACACACACACACACACACACAGAAGGAGTCGCCTCAACGTTTCGGATGTGTGCGTGTGCGTGTGTGTGTGTGTGTGTGTGTGTAGATGCTTGTATGGCGGATGACAGGAAGAGAACGTAGCGCAAGCGGCCATTTGTGTTCTTCCTTTCAAACCGCGGAAAAGAGAAGTTTGCCTTCGCAAGAGTCGATTGAAAGTAACATACGTTTTTGGCTTTTGCTTTTTCGTATATACGAAGTTCTGTTGCCTCTTTCAATAATCCATGACAATAATAGTCGTAAAAAGGAAAGAGATGAGAGAATCGAAGAAACTCGGAGTAGCTGGCGACGCGTGGACTTCTCAGCTGGTATAGGAAAGAAGCTATATGAATTGCGAATCGCGCGTCGTTATCCAAAGACC
Source organism: Leptomonas pyrrhocoris (assembly GCF_001293395.1). NCBI lineage: Eukaryota > Euglenozoa > Kinetoplastea > Trypanosomatida > Trypanosomatidae > Leptomonas > Leptomonas pyrrhocoris. Next base: position 143,177 of record NW_015438384.1, read on the forward strand.
CCCACAGGTCACTCTTGAGTGAAGATAGCACGAGTGCCAGTGCCTGAACACAGCAACGAAGGGAAAAACAAACAAACAAAAAAGCAGTAGGAGAAAACGGAAACGAGCGTGTGTGGGTGTGCGCGACGCTCGACGTTTATAATGCCGTACACTTCACAACCTATTTCTCCATTCGCCATCGCTTGGCCTTTTCTTCTTCGGGCTGTCTCACGTCGGGCGTGCGCCGTGCGTTTCTGCGGCGACGTGTGTGGCTGAGCCGTTGCGAAGGTGAACACAGGAAACGACAGATGGAGTACCAAGCGGCCGTTAAATCACACGATCGTCATCCTGGCGCTGCAGCAGGCTCACCGTCTCCGCAGCAACGCCGGCCTGCGGCACAACACTCGCGCCGACCGCCATCACCATCATCTCCACCACCAGGGCAAAGACGCTGATCCACAAGGCGGCCCACACAACGTTGTAGCCCACCGCCCGCTCAAAGCCCATTTCGCGGTACGCCGAGATGCAGTCCTCGAAGGGGTTACACCGCTTCGCCACCGCCGCGTCGTCGGCCGCCGTGTGCGCCAGCGGCGATACCGGCCTCGCGGGAATCGCACCGGCCGGGAACTCCATGCGCCAGCGCGCCGGCGTCGCAAAGACACGTCGCTCCTCCCGCAGAACCGCAGGCTGGGCGACCACGCGAGGCGGGTCCACCACGAAGAAAACCGTCGCTGCTGCTGCCGGAGCCTCGCCCTCCTCGGTGGTCTGCCCCGGCCAATTCGGCGGAGCAAACACACTGGTGATGCTCTCCGGCTGCTTGCACCACGTATCCTTCTCGTACAGCGCCTTCACGATGTACGCGTCCATGCCGAGCGCCACGGCGGTGAGGAGGAGGAGGACGCAGATGGGCACCCCGCACACGCGACGGACGCGGTGGTTGGTCTTTGTGAAGCTCGGTGCCAGGTGCAGCAGTCCGCACACGAAGGCGAGGGCCAGCAGCGCTGCCGCCGCGATGGCACCGATCTGCGCCACGCGAAACGCCGTCTGCAGTCTCTCGCACTTCTCGGTGAAGCGGCGGACAGGGATGTGCTTTTCCGCCACGGGGGTGTAGATGTCGGTGGTGAAGAGGGATTGCGTGATGGAGGAGTTGATGCTGTCCATGCGGAGTTCGTAGAGTGGGAGGCGCATGATGGCCGCGATGCCGAGCGCGGCGGCGACGGTGCTCAGCACCACGCACACACGCGCCGTCGTCATCTTCGCTTCTGTAGAGACCATCGTGCGTTGACGGCACACACCCACACACACACACACGAAGATAGTAGTAATAGAAATAAGAACAGTAAAAGCAGGTTTCGAGCTTATCGGATGGCTGGCGCGCAACAACGAGAAGAGTGCCGAATAGCTTCTTTGTTTTTGTTTGGTTTCTTACCTCGCAAGGCGCGACGAGCCGCGTGCGTTCAGTTTGAATAACAACAAGCAAGGGGTTGTGCTACACTTTAGGTAGAAGACTTTGCAGGAGAAGAGAGCGGAGGGAAGCAACCGAAACCGCAGAAAGTTGTTCGGCGCGTGTGTGTGTGTGACGATGCTAGTGTGTGCGCATCACCTACCTCATTTGTAGGCGCGATCTCTCGCCTAATCAGACTGCATCGTGATGATGGTCTCTGTTCTCACAACGGCGCCAAAAGCTGAATGTATGCATGCGGGTATTGTGTTGAACGGAACATTCTAATCTTCCGCCATCGCACGTCGACCGAAGTCGCGCATTCTGTTTCTCACGGAATAGAAATAAGGTAACATAATACTAATAAAAGAAGAAGAAAAAAAGGAACTGAATCGTTGTCCCCTGCGCTTTCTCCGCTTCGTCATGCGCGTATTACTTCGACGTCACCAGTGCCAGAGGCCAACGGCTTCGTTCCACGCACAAGTCGCAGGGCGTCGTGTATTGTGCTGCTTCCCGCTTCTCGTTTCCTCTTTCTTCTTTCAAGATAAATAAAAAACACGTTCGAACGAGTTAGCTTCACTGGTACTTAAACAAATAGTCTGGTTTTTCAAACTCACTGCCCCGTCCGATACGGATCCCAGCGAAAGCTGGTCCTCTCCGCATCCACCACACGAGGAGAGCCCGACCGCTGCACCGGTACCGCGCTGTTAAAAGCCTCTGCGACGCCGCTCACGCCCTTCTGCAGGTCATCGCAGCTTACATAGCGCGGCAGCCCGACACAGTGCGGTGCGATAGGCACAACAAGACGGCGCCGGCACGACTGCTGACCCGCCAGCGGTGGATACGCCCACTTCGACGTGTCCGCCGCAGCTGCTGCAGCTGCTGCGCTCAGCGGCAAGTTTGCGCCTGCGCACGTAGACGCAACGAAGACACCGCGCGCCTCCATCCACTGGCGATGGCGCTGACGGCACTCGCGTATCTCGCTGCCCTCGTCGCTGTTCAGGCGATCATCCGCGACGAGGTGCAGCGGCGCGTATGGAATGTGCGTCGACGACGACGACGGCGGCGGAGGTGCGTGCCGGTGCTCTGGAGGGTGCGCGGAGGCGTGCAGGGCGTTGTGCGCCAGCTGCGCTCGATCGGCGGCTGTGATGGGCATACAAGCATCCACGCCAGCACCTTTCGGATGCGCGGGGGAGGCTTTGGGGATGGGGGCAATGGTGGTCTTAGGAGAAAAGCTCGCGCTGTCGCTGAGGCTGCTGAGGTTGCCTGCGGACTCGGAGGTGTTCGCCGGGGAGGAGAAGTCGGCAGTGGTGGAGCGAGGGGCCGTGGCGGTGCCTGTTCGATCGGCGCCACGCTTGTGGTTCTTCGTTGCTGGTGTTGCTGCTGCAGTTGTGTGGGTGGTGTTCGTGGTCGTCGACTCCGCCGGTGCGTTCATCGACCCCGCCACCGCATCGCGCTCCTTTCTCTTCTGACGCCGGCGCTGATTCTGCTTCTGCCGCTGCAACGCGAGTCGGATGAAGCGCGGCTTCGTGCCGAAGAAGAACCGCTGCCCCAGCAGCTGGAAACTCCAGATGAAGTACGAGCCACTCTCCATGTACCTGCGATTCGTGAGGGCGGCGGCGCCGGAGTTGGGCAGGCCGTAGTCGACGTGCGAGGTGGACGATGCCGAAGTCGTGTTACTCGTTGGGTAGGTCGCAGTGGTGGGAGAGGACGTCTGCGAGGAGGTCGGCGTCGCGAGGGCCTCGCCGGCCAGTGCTGGCGGCTCGCGCAGCACCAACCACCCTGCGTCATCTTTGTCCTCGTACTTCTCGAGATCGACAACCGTCCGCAGTCGGTCCAGCACCAGCTCCACTATTCCGTTGTACGAGAAGGAACCGCGCATGTGCAGCAGGTGGCACTGCATCCCTTCCGAGTCCACGTTCTTGTGTATCAGCGCCTCGTAGCAGATCTCCAGCTCTGTGGGGAAGTACTCGTCGTTGAACAGCTCCAGCACCGGCACCGGCACGGCGAGCTCCTCGGTCTTCTCGCGGTTCTTCTTGTGGACGAGCAGCAGAGCGGACAGCAGCATCAGCGTCGTGATACGAATCCAGCGGTGTGTGCGGGGGCAGACAACGAGGACGTCTCCGTCGCACGGCGCCGGCGCATCCAACAGGGACGGCCACGCCGCGTCCAGCGTGCTCGATGCATTACCTTGCTGCTCGTCCCCCGCAACAGCTGCCGCGGACGGAGGCCCGCCATGCGGCAGTGACTTGCGATACCATTCCAAGGCACAGCGGGCGTCGGCTTTGAGCGGCATCTGCGCTAAGATCAGTCGCGACGTGATCCCCGCCGCCGTCGCCTCGGCCATGAGCGCGTCGTCGCGGCGGTGGTTGCGCACGCACGACGTCGGCGGGTTGACGGCGCGGTCGTTCAGATTCACACACACGTAGCAACTCGCCTTTCCTTGCCGGTAGGCGGCCATGGCAGACGCGATCTGCGCCGGCGTGGGCGGCGGCAGTCCGTTCTGTGGGACTGCCCTCAATCCCTCCCTTTGCGGCGGCAGCCGCAGCACGTTCTCCAAGTACACGTTCGCGCACTGCTGCGGTGGTCCGACGTAGGGGAGACAGAAGATGGGAGCCGAGGCCTGCGAGAGGTAATACAGCACCTTCTGCACCGCGCCGCCGCTGTAGCGGACAAGTGCAACCCGGCCGCGCATCGAGAACCGGATGCCCAGCATCGCCAGCGCGACGTCCTTCGTCAGCGGGTTCACCATCGGCATCCAGTCCTCCTCGCTGTAGTTGGGGTTCACCACGACTTCTTCTGCAATCCCGAGCCGGCGACGCTTGAAGGACCAGGCACACGCCAGTTCGACCGGCGGCTCCGCCAAGCACTGAAGATCGTCGTCGTCGTTGTTGTCGGCCGTCTCGAGGTTCGCGCAGCCGCCAACGCACGTTTGGCCGTCACGTGTGCGCTTCAGACGTGCCGCCCCACCACCAACACCACCGACAACCGCAGACGATGCGCCGGCCGTTGCCGTCTTCGTGGGCAGCGCGTTTACCCCGTTGCCTTCACCGTTCACGTGATCGACAATCGCGATGGGCGCGATGTTGTGGGCCGCACTGCGCGCACTCGTGCTGCCGCTGTGCTCGTCACGGCTCTCCGTGTCGCTGCTGGGCGAGCTCGTTGCCCCGGCGACGCTGAGCGCCAGCGCAGGGTGCTCCTTGCCCGAAGCACCGCCACCACCGCCGTTGTTGTTATTGCTGCTGACGTTGCTGCTGCTCTCTACATGGATCTCGTGGGGCGTGCGCTGGGCCTTCGCGGAATTCGGCGAACCAGCATCGTCCATCGTGCTCTTCGTGTTGCCGCCGCTGCTGTGATTGCTGTTTTCCCTTCTGCCTCCTCGCTGCTGTCGAGGACGTTGTTCTTCATCCTTCTCCCGCTCGTTCACAGAGCCGCTCCGGCTGCGACTCTCCGTCCCTTCCTGCTCATTCGCATTCCCTTCCGCCTCGTCCACCTCTTTTAGTTTGCCGTCTGCATCCGTGCGGAAGCGCCGCTCGGGCGGGGCGCTGACGATGAAGCCGTACATCGGACTGTTCGTGAAGTTCACGTAGTCGTTCCAGCGGTGCTGCCGCGCGAGTGCGTCGCGGACGCGCATGTCGCCGTCGTCGATCTCGTGTATCGCGGCGAGCAGTCGCAGCTCGATTTCGCGCTGGAGCTGCAGCTGCGGGATGTCGCTCACTGCCAGGACGCCCCACAGCGGGCACGCAATCGCGTCCGGCAAGCCCGCGTCGATGCAGCGCTCGCGGAACGTCATGCAGCCCAGCACCGTCATGCGATTCAGAATCTTGTCGCCAATCACAGCGTGGATGAAGCGGCAAGAACGCAGCACCGGCGGGGGCGGCACACCGTATTTCTGCAGGAGCTGCCGCTCCTCCTCTCGTTGGTCTTCTTCGTTGGCCACCACCTCGCTGTTGTTGCCGCCGGCAACGCCACGCATCCACGGCGCACCTCTCAGCTCCGTCGTAGCGTCGTTGATGGCGTCGCTGCTATCGCCGTCCTCCGCGCGGCATGGGATGAAGCCGTCGACGCCCAGCACCCGCACCGGGATGACGGGGATGTAGTATCGGGTATAAACAGGCTGGAAGATCTCATACGCACGGCGCTGGTTCGGGTCATCGAAGTCATCAGCCTGGCGCGTGGCGACGGTGTGGGTCGTGGTGAAGCGCCGACGACACCGCTCGCTCTGCACCGCGCCAGAGTGCCGCCGGCGCTCCTCGACGAGGCTGCCGTCGAACACCGCCGTCTTCCCCATCGCCCGTACGAATGCGGGGTTGTAGGCGAATAAGTAGTTCACGCCCTCGTAGGCGACCATGTGCACGCGACCGTCCATGTACTGCTCGTCCATCTCAAACGGGAGGTGGTCGTCCTGGAAGGAGGGGTACGACTTAAGCATCTCCTCATTCAACGTGGTGTTCTCCACAAACGGCTGTCGTCCTTGGACATCCAATACACTCAGCGCCACGGCGTCGCCGGTGCGGTGGATGACATCTGTGTCAGCGGGGCCACGACGCTGGTTGCAGCGCATATCATGTCGATCCACAGCGTTGCCGCTGGCTGAGAGCGGTGTACTCGTCTTGCTGGATGGAACTTGCTGCTGCTGCTGGGTTGATGTGGTGGAGAAGTCCCCGCCTCGCTCGCGATAGGCACGGTGCGCCGCACACGCGTCCTCCATTGACATTCGCTCAACCACTACTTCAGGCAGCGGCCGCAGCCATTTGCGCGGCGGCGGCACCGCCTCAGCCACCTCCAGCTCCGCCGCGCTGACATCGACGTCCACCACCTCGGCGCTGTCGAGTTGACTCCGCTCCACCTCCGTCATGCGTTGCTGTCGGGCGTAGGCGTGATGACGACGCACCACGTCTCGTGCAGCGCGCCAGCGCTGGTCAGCTAGGAAGATCTCCAGCATTTCCGCGTCGGTGTCGATGAGCGCGTTCGTTGATGGGTTGATTACGAGCATCTGATAGAGTTCACGGCGACATTCAACGGAGCGGCGGATGTGCTGACTGGCAGCCACGCTCCCTTTGCTTTTGGACTGCTTTTCACCTCGACTGTGGCCGCTCTCCGCCAAGCGCGCCTGCACCTCCTCGTCGTGGTAGTGCAGGCTTGGGTCGACAACTTCGGCCTCGGGGCCCCAGTACTCCTCCTGAGCCAACGTGAATGCCTTCGCGGCCGCCTCAGGCAGCACTGCGGACGCTTCTCTAATGTTGAAGCTGTACTTGCAGGACTGACTGTCGCGGACCCGGTGGACCTCCTTGAAGGCCAGGCAGTCGGCGCTGGGGAAAAAGTGTGGAGTCATCGGAAGGCGGAAGGTGACCACACCGGTGTTGTTGCCGAAGTACACGGTGTTCGGCCCCTCATGGCTCTCCCTGCTCGGTAGCGCGCCCATTCTGCTGAAACCGGCACCTTTTCGTGGGAGTATTCGGTTTTTACCTTCTACTTCGAAAAAAAAAAGGAAAAGGACAGGTTGACAGCGGTAATTGAAATAGTAAAAGAAAACCTCCAACAACAACAACAGAGGCGTGGAAGAAGAATGACCGGCGAAAGAATACTGTGCGCGCTTGATGATGATGAGAGGAGAGAGACAAGAAGGGAAGGAGGGAAAACCGGCAACAACGCAGGCTGTTTCACACGGAGATCAAATAATGATATTAATAATAAAACGTAAGAAGAAAGATCGAAAAAAGAAGAAGACGACGTGTACTTGCAGTTCACTTTATACCTCCTCTTGTCTTTCCCTATATTTATATATATATTCACAAATCCAGCTCCACGCAAGCACAGACACGCGAGGCGACAACCAAGTAAAAGAAGAAGAAAAAAACTATCGTACTTACGGTGAAAGAAGGAATATGAAAAGAGAAGAAAGATGTAGAGGAAGCAGCTCTGAAACACTGGCACGCACTACACACATATATGTATGAAAAAGCCCTTTCTTTCTTGTTGCACCAGGAAATAAAGCAAACAAACACACAGAGAGAGAGAAAGACACCAGTACGCTCGAGTGTGACAGCGTCACAGGAAAATCGGCAGACAGGTAAACGTATGGAGTAACGCAGTGAAAGGGTAGTTCAGTTTGGACGAGGTGAGCAGAGCGTTGGCACCGTGAATACGAACAATCCTTGCAAGCCGTCACCGACAGGAAAGTGCGTGGGAGCAGAAAAGTTGAAGAGAGGAAAAAAACAATAGGTCAACGCTTCGTCCACAGAGGTGGCTGAAAGCAAAAGCCGAAGATCCTTTACCGCGCTTTTTCTCTTTTCCCTTTCTTAAGAAAATAATGTCAGCTTAGTTCAGGTGATCGCTTCACTGCCGGGGAGGTAAAACCGATAACGCCGGGTTTGAGGAGACAGGTCGATATTTTAAAACAACGGCGAGTGGCCCGCTGCACAGACGCGATTCGACGCAGCACGCACCAAGAGAAAAAAAAAAACAAATTATATATGTGAAAGTAAGAGCGAGACCAAGACAAAAGTGCCACCCCAAGAGAGAGAAAGGGAAGAAGAAGACAGAAGAGAGAGACCCGCAAACACACACACACACACACACACACGAACACGTAGAAGTGCAGGGCGGCGACGCCACGAATTGCCAACGTGAAGCGATGCAACGTCAACACGCGATATGAAGCGCACAAGAGTGACAAGAGTAAATGAGGAGCCCGCTGTACAAGGGCGTCGAAGAGAATATGTATATATATATATCCCTTGCCAAAATGATAAAAGAGAAAAGAAAAGGCACAGAAGAGTTCCCACTAGTGATCGTGTCTGCTGGCGCTTACGTTTTGGAATTCTTTCTGTGTCTTTGTCTACTCTGCGCTGGCGGTGGGAGCTTATCCGTGAAGTAGCAATAGTAATGGTGATAGCTGCGGCCGCGTCCGTCCGTTCCGCGCGCGCAGGCAAACGAAATAAGAACAATAATAAAAAATAATAAAGAAGAGAGAAGTAAAACACTGTGAACACTAAAAACAATAAACAGGTTTATCGCCGGCAACGGCCGAAAGAAGACGAAGACGAAGACGAAGTGATGAAGTCAGAAACGATTGTGAAGGGAGGGAAAAAAACTGACCTACGTGGAAGATGACCAAGTACCGCGCAAAGGTGGTTGTGGCGGCGGGAGGTGTGGGGTGTGGGGTGGGTGACATTCAAAACACGCAGCAGCAGCAACACAGGAGGGGAGAGAAGGGAAAAGAAAGAAACGGTAAAGAAGTGGCGTTAACATGTAACGAGAAAGAAAATTTCCTCCCGTTGTTTATGATACCGAACAGCCAAGTCGTTGCGGCTGGCGGTGCGATCGGCGTGGACATTTCATTTCGAAAGCAAATTCGGCTACTCTTCTGAATCGCTCGTTAGAGGGAGAGCGAGAAAGGATTGCCGCAGCGGGGGTTTCGCGCATTTCAACGAGGAGCCGCAAACACCGGTGAGTGTACCTCCCCTGCCTTACAAAAAGAAGGAAAGAAACGCATCAGGAGAGAAAGACAGCGATGCGCCGCGTCAACATTTGCTAAGGAACAGGTATGCTCGTTTTTCCTTTTTTAATTATATTTATTTGCTGAACGCACGTACTCACACACTCACACACAGCCACCAAAAGAAAAGCCAAGAGAGATCAAAAACCGTAAAGAGAAATGCCACAGAGGCCAAAAACCGGCGCCGCTTTCAGCCTCCGCCGCCACCGCCGCCAACCCCACTGAACGCGGCAACACCCACAACACGAGAGACAGAGATAACGAAAGAGGAGGGAGGGGGGAGGGGGACAGAGAAAACCCCCTCGTACCGTAAATCATCCCGAACAATAATAACAACGAAAGCGGCGCGAGAACAAGACAAGACCAGACGGAAGGGAAACCAACAAACATCATCCACAACAAACGCACCAGAAGCGCAGGACACACACACACACACACACGTACAAGTCGAGTTCGTGCGATGTCGGGCAAAGTTAACTCTCAGATATATATTATATGTTCTTTACAGCTCTTCATTATTCTCCTGGTCCTTCCGCGTCATGCGGGCCGGCAACCCACTTCCGCGACGCGTATGGGTTCCACCGAAACGCTTGCCGCTGCACGTACGTGTCCTCCTCCCCCCGCAGCAGCGACTCCCCTTTCGTCTTGGAGCCTTCGTTGATTAGATTGGCCGGCAGCATACTCGTCGGGGAGAGCCGGCGCGGCGGCGGCGCGGTGAGAGAACCGCCAACAACTGCCCCCGCACCTGCTGCTGTGGCGGTGGCTGTTGGTGCTGGTACAGCCACCGACGGCGCGCTGGCTGGCATGACGCCTCCTCCTCCTGCCATTGCTGTTGTTGTGATGGTGGCTGATTGAGCAGTAGGCGGCCCCGCACCACCCACGAAGTGCGACGGTGACTGTTCATTCGACAGCGGCGTGGCAGGGAAGCTGGCGGCACCTGCATTGGACAGCGAGCTGTTCATCACCCCTGCCGCTGCTACAGAGGACGACGACGGAGCCGGCCCGAGCTCCATCGTCGGAACGGACACCGGCAGCGAAGAGGACGAGGGGCCGGACGGAACCGCCGCCGCCGTGCTCGCACCGCGTCGCCGCACCCGCACCGTTACGGGATTGCCTCCGACGGACACCACCACCGCGGCGCTGGCAGCCGGCGAGCTGGCACTCACCCCAAAGTTGCTGCTGTTGCAGGGGGCCGAGCCGGGCTGGAAGACTGGTCGACCCCCGCGCGACGACAGCGGCTGTTGTGACTGCGCAAAGGGGGGCGGCATCGCGGGCCGAGCCTGTGTGCTGCTGCGCGACGAGGAAGGATGACCCATCGGCCCCCAGTATCGAAAAATAGCGGGAATGCCGCCGCGCTCCGTCTGTGGGTGAGGCAGCGGTACGAGCTGCGCGTTGGCCGCTGGCGGGGCGGGGTGGAAGGGCGTGTTCGGCGGCAGCGGGGGGTAGTACTCGTTCTCGTGCCGCTTACCATCCTGTATGAACGTGTTGCCGCCGTATTGGTAGTAGTAGTTCGGACCGCCCACACCACTGCCCGTTGCCCCTGCAGACGAGAACTGCGCGTGAGACGTGAGCGATGGACTGCGTGGGGTATGACGTTTGCCGAAGGGCTGCGAGGGCGGCGGACCCAGCAGTGGCGCGCGTCGAGCAGCAGTAGCAGCACCAGGGGCGGAGTTGGAGCTGGCGCTGTTCATCTGCAACGGAGGCGGCGGTGGACCAGCTACGTTGGTGCCAACTCGCACACTCGGGAAGCTGCTGTTTCTACTCGCTGCTACCGGCGCTGGTGCTACGCCAGGGGAGCTGGTGTAATGAGGTGAAGGGGCGGTCCACGAGGGCTCGCACGGTGGGTAGAGGGCCTGCGAGTGAGAAGCGGGCATCTGCTGCTGCTGCTGCTGTCGGGAGTCGAGTCCGTAGGCGTGAGAAAAGCCGCGCTGCCGCAACGTCCCCGACGACGACGGCGTTGCAGACGGAGCCTCCTCGTAGTCGAGGCCATCACTGAGCTGCCCCAGCGATGATGCGTTGATGTAGCTCGCTTGCTGTGGGAGTTGCTGCTGCTGCTGCTGCGATGCGTAGGCTGCAGCATTCACAGCGGAGGTGGAGAACACGGTCGGACTCCATGACCCACCAGGCGACCCTTGGGGAGGCATGGGCGTCTGCATGGGAGCAGCACCGCCGCCGCCGCTCTGCAGAGAAGAAAGCCCGGTGCTCAGCTGAAGAGGGTCTGTGTGCGCAGCAGCGCCGGTGCGGCTGAGACTGTCGTGTCTGCTGCTGCTGCCGCTACCACCACCGTGGTGGCTGCCGCTACTGCCGGTGCTGTGCGGACGTGCGTTCTGCCGTGTAGTGAAGGGCGACCGCGACGTGCTCCCCTTGGCGGGCCGGTGACCCTTCAGCGTTGCGTCTTTGCTGATTGACACCACCGCGCTGTTCCTGGTGGTGGTGGTGGCGGACGCCGTGGCGCCACGCGGAGTGCCCGCCTCCTTCTTCCTCTTCCGGTTCCGCTCCATCAACTTCTGCCGGCGCAGGCGGCCCTTCGCGAACTTCGGAATGACCCCGTAGAAGTAGCGCTGGTGATTGTGCCGGAAGCTCCATACAAAGTAGCGCCCCCCGAGCTGAATCGGGCTTCCGTCGGGGAGGTTCAACCACCCCAGGTCGCTGCGGTCCTCGTAAAAGCGGTTGTCGACGACCCACTTCGTCCAGCTCAGCAGCAGCTCATCCAACCCGACGCAGAGCAGACGTGCGGACATGGAGGCGTCGGCGACGGAGCTGGCTCCGCCGATGCTGCCGTCCACCATCCCGGCAACGTCGTCGTGCACGCGCTCGCCGTGCCCCACCACGGCCGACATCAACCCCAGCGCGTTCGTCGAGTTGAAGGACGAGGAGGCGGCGGAGGAGCGGCCCATCGGGCTGCAGCTACTGCTGTGGTTGTGATTGTGCTGGTGGCTCTCCCCGCCGTAGAAGGTGCCGCCGCCGGCCGCGATCGCAGCCGCCTTCGACGCAAATCGGCGTCGCAGCTGCACGTGCTCGTAGTGCTCCCAGCGCCGCTCGTCAAAGTTGTACACCACCAAGTCGCCGTCGCAGAACTCCTGTGCGGCGTACGTGAAGATGTGCCCGAACTGGGCGGCCTCCCGCGCTTGCCGGACCGCCAACGCGTGTTCTTCGTCCTGCAGAGACGAACAACTGCCGCTGCTGCTGTTGTTGACGTTGAGGTGGAGGTGGGAGGGGGGTAAAATCATTTTGCGGAGTCTGTGTGCGGCGCTGGGGCCAGGTGCGATGCGCTCCACGTCACTGACGCTGAAGCACGTGATGAGCCCTTTGCTCTTGAAGTACTCCGCCATCACCTCCATGCCTTCTACCGGACCAATCACCACGTGACGCGCGTCAGCGGACCGCAGTTCTTCGACTACGCCTCCTTTTCTGTGTGTCGCCCCGCTGCATTGCAGCAGCTCTCCCCCGTCCTCCACGAGCTTGGAGGCGGCAACGTTACTCGTCCTTCCGGTGCCGCTCATCTGCTTCGAGTCGCCACCGTTCCGCAGTACCCCACTCGTCGCTTCCTCCACTGTTGCTGCTGCGTCGCCCTCGGCTTCCTCCAGCGGTAGGTTCACCGCGCTCGGCGGCTGCAGTCGCACCGCCCCTCCATAGCTCACGCTGGTGGTATCCACCGGTTCAATATAGGCCCCGATAAAGATCGGCGCGGCGGCGGAGGACAGGTAGTACAGCAGCGCGTGCACGCAGTCCTCGCGGAGGAGAAATAAAAAGCTGCGGCCGCGCGTGGTGGCGAGCATGCCGCATTCATACAAGGCATGGCTGGGCCGCCGCATCGACTTCGGCTCCGCCTGACGTCGCGCGTTTTCCCGAAGCACGTCGTGCTGCACGTAGCTCGGGAACGTACTTTCGGCGGTGGCAGCGCCGTTCGTCGCGGCCGATGTCGCCGCTTCCTCCCTCGCCTTCGCGCTGAGGTCGGCGCCGACCGTGGGGCTGCCGGCGTGACTGCCCGCCATCGCGGCGTCCGTGCTGATGTCGTAGTCAAACAGCGAGTAGAGTGAGAGGGGCGCGTGCGGCTCCAGGCGGGAGGAGAAGAGCTGGAAATTTGGCCGTGGCGGCACCTCGACGCGCGGCGGCGTTAACGACGACAGCGGCGGCTGGTCCGCGTTCTTCGTGTCGTGTGTGCCTGCGTGCTCGTTGTTCACCGTCAGCGGAAACGTCCTCTGAACCTTATCTCCGTTGCTGGCGGCAGTGCCCGCGCTGCTGCTGTACTTTGTCTTGCTGCTTCCACGCGCCTGCCCTTCCTCCTCCATGCGCAAGTCAGCGTCTTCGTCCGCCTCGCGCTCATCGTTCTCTCCGCTAGTGTGCGGGGCGGGAGGCGGTGTTGGTTTGCCTGATGCCTCACCTCCGTCATCATCGTTATTTGTGTCGTCAGCATCCACATCCGCAGCAGGGGTGTCCGACGTCAACGAATGCAGCGCCACTCCGGCCGTCGCCGGGCTCCGCCATGTTGCCTTCTGCTTCGGCGACGTACCCCCGTCGCCTGCTGCCACCACCCCCGCAGTCGCCGGCGCAGCAGCCGCCTTCTTTGTTTTGCTCTTCTTGCTTCCTTTGGCCTTGAGCTTCTCCTCTCTCCGGCGTGCCGCGCGTGCTCTCGCGTCGTTGCCGCGCGCCACATCCTCACCGCGGCTCTCCGAGTCCAGATCATCATCGTCACCACCGTCGTTGTCCTCGCCTGTGTCATCGTCATCGAAGTCCTCTTCGACGATGTCGCGTGGGCCGTGCCCCTCCGGCCGCCCAATCGTTGCCTCCTCCAAGTCGCGCGTGAGGTGGTGACTGCGCAATTTCATCGAGCCGGTCTGCCCCCTCGAATTGTTCTTCTCGACCGCCACGTCTTCGTCGTGCTTTCGTTTTCCCTTCACCGCCGTCGTGCTCGCAGTTCTGTTTTCGCTGCTCACCCCTGCCGTTGCTGCGGCGGCGACCGCGTCGTCATCGCCGGTGCGTTTGGCGTGTACCGTGACGGAGTGGGGGAGGTGGTGATCCCCCCCGTCGGCGTGGGTCGATGCGACAGCCGAATTCGCGGTGGAGAGACCGGCATGACCGGCTGTCTCCATCGTTGTCATCGTTGTAGATGTGGTTGCCGCACGGGTGTTCGCAGAAGTCGCGGTGACCGGTACAGCGGACGCGCAGAGGGAAGAGGTGGAAGGGAGCGCCGCAAAGGCTTCATCATCACCCGTGTTCTCCCAGCGGTGTTGTAGCTGCCGTTGCTGTGGATCGTGCTCACTGCATCGCGCCGATGTCGCGGTGTCTTCGTCCTCGCCACGCGGATCGCGAGTGCTACTGAGGCCAGCCGAGGCGTGCGTTGAGTTGTGCTGGGAGAGCTGCGCATGTCCGGCCCCATCCTCGAAGCTTCGCACCTTTCCGGCTGGACACTGCAGCAGCGGCGACGAGGCGATAGAGTTGCCATGGCCTGTGTCGACGCTGCCGTTTCCAAACCCACCCGTCACATCACTCGCCGCCCCAGCCGTCGTCATGGTGCTGTTCATCTCGTCGATTGGTTCGTGCTGCCGCACCGTCCGCTCCGGCGGCGTGAAGTTGCGCATCATATACAAGTTCGCGTTGATGAAGTTGTAGAAGTTGTTCTCGCGGTCCACCACGTCCAGCCACTGGCGCAGCAGCATGTCGCTGTCGTCGATCTCCGCCACGGCTGCCTTGGCGCGGAAGAAAGTCTCCCGGACCATCTGCAGGTACGGAATGTTCGACAGCACACACGTAGACCACACGGGTCGGGTGAGGGCGTTGCTCAACCCCGCCTGCCGGCACATCGGACGGTACGACAGCAGCGTCACAAGCGTGGCGCGGTTGACGATCTTGTCGCCGACGGAGCCGTCGATGAAGCGGCAGCTGCGCATGACGGGCGGCGTGTACGGCAGCTGCTCCACGTACTGATCGGCAGCGGCTTCGTCCTCATGCTCGTACCCGCGCAGCCACGGCGTGCCGCGCGTGCGGGAGGGGAGAAGGCCGTCCATGCCGGCGATGCGCACCGGCGCGATGTTGATGATAAACTCCGCCTCGCCTTCCTCCTCGACCCGCTCCGTGTGGGAGGCCACCTCGAGATCGTTGTCGCTGCCTGGCGCGTCGTCGCTGTCGCTGCCGTGCGCCGCAGCCGCGACATCATCGTTGTGGCAACCGTTTTTCTTCTCTGCCTCGCGGGCGGCAGCAAACGCAGCCCAGGCCGCTCGTTGCGCCGCCGCGTCCTCGCTGTCGTCCGCCGTATTCGATGAAAGGCCCGCTCCGCTGGTGTTCTCGTGCAGTCGTTGCTGCTGCTGCTGCTGCTGCGCCAGTTCCTCTGCCCGCCGCAACTCGCGTCGCTGCAGTCGTGTTGCTTTCAACCGTCGCAGTTGTGTGTAGTCCATGCGCTGCTCGATGCGGGCCCCGCAACGCGCACACCGGCCGTAGCGCTTCGCCGGCGCCACCTCCGGTTCGTTATTCACGTTCGATGTCGTGCCCGAAGGAGAGGAAGAGAAGGGGGAGGAGGCCGCTGCCGCCGCCGCCGCCGCATGCTGTTTGCTGTTCGAGACGGACGTGTCGGGTTCTTCGCTGTAGACGACGTCGTGCAGGCAGCGGTCGAGTACGATCGGAGTGCTGGTCGGCGTGTCCGCCGCCTTCACACCTGCCGCGGCGGCATTGCTGGTCTTAGCCGCTGCGTCGTGGCGCCGCTTCTTTGGGAAGTACGCGAAGTGGTACAGCACACCGTGCTCCTCGACGAGGTGGACGCGGCCGTCGCGGTACTTTGGATCGTCCTCGAAGTGGTAGCGCCGCCGCTCGACCAGCGGCAAAGGAAGCGGCATGGGGCAGGCAACAAAGCACGTCGAGGAGGACGTCCGCGGCACGCCGAGTTGTGCGAGCGCCGCCGCGTCCATCATGGGCGGCGTCGAGCCGGGCTTCACGTCGTGGAGGTGCGGGGCGACGTAGGGGATGTTGTGCAGCTGGCAGTACTCCGCTCGCATCTCCTCCTCCTCCTCGGTCGTCATGCGGAGTGCGATGGCATGAGGGAGGGGATAGAGGAATTTCTTCGGTGGTGGGGGTAAGGAGGCGGTAGAGGGACCCGCACCCGCACCGTCCTCCTCATCGCCCTCGTGATGACTCCTCACCGCATCCGAAGAAACGCCTGCCGTGCTGCTGGTTTGATCCCCACCGTTCTTTGCCTTCTCCTCCGATGACGTTTTCTGCGGCGTGGCAGATTTGGAGAACTCCTGCGCCACCGCCGCACGCCATCGCTGCTCCGCCTCGAATAACTCGCACATCTCCGCATCCGTGTCCACGAGGGTGCCGGCGGTGGGCTCCTCGATCAGCATCTTATACAAACTCGCCGGGTCTTCAACGGAGTGCCGGAAGTGACGGCCGACCGACGGTGCCGCCGCACTCGCCGCCGCACCGCATTCTCGCATCTTCTCGTTGATCTCCTCGTCGTAGTAGTGCACGCTCGGGTCCGTCGCCTCCGCCTCCTCGCCCCAGTCCTCGTCCTGTGCCTCGCGGAACGCCTCCGCGACCTGCTTCGGCAGCACTGATGACACATCTTTCATGTCAAAGCAGTACAGCGCGGATTGGTTGTTCCGCGCGTGGAAGAGCTGCCGAAACGCGAGTCCGTCCGGCGCGGGGAAGAAGTGCGGTGTCATGGGAATGTGGAAGACAACGTGCGAGCCGCAGTTGGCGAAGAAGACGGTGGAGGGGTCCTCGTTGGACTCTCGACTTGGGAGGGCGCCCATCTTCGGTCTTCTTACTAAAAGAAAAGAAAAAAAAGAGAAGAAAATAACGTATGCGTCTTCTGCTCGTGTGAGGAGGTGAGAAGTGCCTTTACAAGACACGCACAGCTCACCACGCCTGTTACGTGTTGCCTAACAACTTGAGCAGCAGCAACCTCCAACTGAAAAACGAATACAGAAACCACCAATAAGAAGAGGATGAAGAAAGAAAGATCGGCGACCGTTGACCACGACAACAGACCAAAGCTGAGGAGCAAGAAATAGTTCGACAAGAAGAATTGAGGAGGGTAACCTGCAGAAGAGATACAAAAGAAAAACAGCAACAAACAGGCAAAGGAATTAACCAAGAAAAGACAAGAACAAAAAACGCCCACCGCAGCCAAAAAAAAAAAATACGGTAGAGCAGGAGTTACAACAATGTGAAACGAAAAAACTTATTAATGAAAGGAATACTAGTAAAAGCACCGCGATGGCTCTGAGAGACGGTGAGAGGTACTTTCTCTTTACCTCTCTTTCTCTTGTTCTTAAAGAACAAATTAAACGTGTGCGAAGAACTTCTTTATGCTCTTTAATATTATATTCGTTAACCTGCAGGAGAAAAAAACCACCTGCACCAAACACACACACACACACACACACACACACACACCGTGTGAGCAGACGAGGGAAGCCAAAAAAAGCTGTTGTGGCTCTCCAAACGTCCACGTAGGATAGCAGGAAGTAATACTAATAACAGTACTAATAGTGATAAAGAAAAAGAACACGAAGATCGGGAGAAGAAAGAAAAGGAAATGGTAAGAAAGCGATGTTAGCGCGACTCCTCACTTTCTTGTTCTCTCTTAACAGCGAGTCGATGAGGGAGTGTTGTGTGTGTGTGGGTGAGAGAGAGAAGAGAAAGAGGAAAAACAAAAACAGATAAAGCAACAACAGCGACT
This sequence comes from Leptomonas pyrrhocoris, assembly GCF_001293395.1. Classification (NCBI taxonomy): domain Eukaryota; phylum Euglenozoa; class Kinetoplastea; order Trypanosomatida; family Trypanosomatidae; genus Leptomonas; species Leptomonas pyrrhocoris. The sequence goes on from NW_015438384.1 coordinate 160,778, forward strand.
AACAAAATAAACGTGGAGTGGAAATCACTTAGCAGACGGGCAGGTGGGGGTATATAACTAAATAAATTTATATACAAAGAAGAAGAGGAGTACAACAATCCACACGCGACTGCAATACAAAACAACCGAAACACACACACACGCACGCACACCCGCAAAAGAAAAAAAAAGACAGAGATTGAGGGAGAAGAAAGTGTCACGCTTATCGCTTCACTGATATATATATATATATATATATATATATTTATATAGAAATACCCCACGCTAGTGTGAGCTTTGCTTTCTTTATTCTAGTGTTGAAGCACCAAGTACCGTCGTCAAGGTCAGCGCACCCCTCGCGAACGCGCTCGAGCGCGCCCTGTAGGTGAAGGGAGAGCAGCAGCAGCAGCACCAGCAGCAGCACCAGACGAGACAACAAACACACAGACAAACACACAGCAGATATTGCTGTCTTTTTTTTTATCTTCTGGATAAATACGGTGTAAGTGTGTACGTGAGAGAGCTTGTCGCGGTCCTGGTAGTGCGAGAGTCGGCGCTACGCAGTGTTGACATACACGCGTGCAGGGTGGCTATCGAAGAAACGACAGAAGAGGAATCCTCGCATCGGCGCATCCGTGGAGGAAAGAGGCAGCAAGGAAGGGAGGAGAAAGTATCGGATATGGAGAGACGATCACGTTTCCTGTCAAGGAAGGAAGGAAAAAAGAGTCTTTTCGTTGCCACCGCAGGCTAACTTCACGGTGGAGCGTATGTAGGCTTGTCCGCGCCATCGCTCAACGCTTTTTCTATTCGTTGGGAAGCAGCTCCTGCCCGCCCCTCCTCCTCCTCCTCTTCCTCTATCCGTGTGTCACAGTGCAGCCGAGGCACCCACACGACACATCAGATAGAGAATACGAGCCCTAGCAACAGCACCTCGTTTCCAATCTCACGAGAGCCGTGATGCTCCGCTGACGGTGGCCCCTGCAAGTCCCACCGCCCTCCCCCCCTCCTACCCCCGGAAGGAATTCCTCAAGTACAAGAGCGGGGGGAGCAACAAGAGCGAAGCCGAGAGGGGACGTGTACGTCGCTATGCGGAGAGCTTCGAGGTGAGTTTCCTTCCATATTCTCTATTTTTAATGCTCTTTTTTTAAACCAGATAACATCTCCCCAATTCGCAGAGCAGAGAGGCGTCAAAGCATCCTTGTTCTGCCACACTGCTCGATAACACCTACACACGCACACAACGGTATCGTCACACCCACCCGTACACACATACACACACACACACCTCCGCTCAGATATTTGAAGATATGTAAGCACCCTTGCAAACGAAGACATGCAACAAACCGCTGCTTGTTGGACAGCGAAAAGGAAAGGAAAAGAAAAAATAAGTAAAAAAGAACCCTTCAAATACCACTTCAACTCTCCTTCTATACGTACAATATGGGCGTCTTACTTCGCTGTCGCGAGACGGGCTCAACGGCACCTGCGACGACTACGCTAGGAAGGCTTTACCAAAGAAAAAACTGCTAAAAACACCAACACAGACACACACACACACTCATGACATCACCGAATTGAAGAAGAAGAAGGAAAAGAAAAAGAAGTCCTTCAAGGAGGATACGTTTTCTCTTTGTTATTTTGAAGGATCCACGTTACACCCAAAGAGTTTCACGACGACGGCGATCATGATGTGTACTACACAGCCGCGTACAAGCACGAGGTAAGAAGAAAAGAGAGAACAGTAAAATACGCTAAGGGAATACGAAAAAAAAAAAACATAACATCACTAAAAGAAGAAGAAGAACATTGGAGAGCGCTTCCACACACACACACACACACACACCAGCGTTGGGTAGCAGCAAACGACCACCACCACTACCCACTGCCACCACCCAACGGCCAACGCTGCGTAGACGCGCAGCGTCACACCGCCACCTCCCCACTACCCACCGAACGAAGAAGAAGGGGAAATCAATCAAACAAACAAAAAGAAACGGATACTTACTGAAATAAAGAACGAGAGGGAGATACAGGAGAAAACTATATATACAAAGAAGAGAGAAGGTTTAAAACAAAAAACGACAGCAGCAGCGAAAAGAAAAAACAACCACAGCGAGCGCACGCGATTGAGCCAACAAGTCCGCTAAATGTCTTTTGCCCTCCTGCCAATGATTTCGACAGCGAGATCGGCAGGACCTCCCCTTCTCCCACCTTCAATGAAACTCCCCCCCCCCCCCAGCAACACCGCATTCGCCGCACTTCAGGATTCATATATATATATATATATATGAGAAGGGAAAAGTAGAACAATAATAAAAAATAGTAACAAAGAAAACACGTTATTCAATTGAAGGCGCTCTTAAGCCCATATTTTTTTTTCATTTCCCTTCTCCGTTCTTTCCTTACTGCATGACGTACGGGTTGTGCGAGAAGCGAGACAGTAGCCCAGAGCTGCTGCTCATCTCGGGCGACCTGCCTTCTTCGTAGCTGTCTCCGCTGCGCTGGAGCTGCAGCTGCATCGCAGTCTCTGAGCCAAAGTGCGGCGACAAATGCTGTTGCTGCGGCGGCGGCGATGTAGGGGACTGCTGGGTGTTGTACGACAGCGTGGGAGACCCCGACCCCTGTTGACGCTGTTGCGGTGTGTGCCTCTGTGGTGGGAAGAGCAGGTGCTGACGCTGCTGGGGTCCGGGAGAGGAGCGGAGGAGTGTGCCGCTCGCGTTGGCAGACGCGACCTGCTGCTGCTGCTGCTGCTGCTGCTGCTGAGGACCAGAGGGGAAGTACGAGCTGTTCGGGGCGGGGGAAGGCGGAACACTGTGCTGTTGCTGCTGCTGACGAGGGCCGTTCGCCGGACCTGACATAGGAGGATAGATACCCGACGGCCCACCTCCGCCCGAAGCATCTCGTGAAAACGTAGAAGAGCTTCCAGTTGGCGTGGCCAAACGATGCTGTGACTGCTGCTGCTGCTGCTGCTGCACACTCACGTTACTGCCCGTACGCGTAGCAACGGCATCTTGCGGAAGCTGCGACGAAGTAGACGCCCCGTACCTGTAGGGGTTATTGCTGTTGCTGCTGGCAACGTGTGGTGGTGGTGGTGGTGGTAGGTGCTGTTGTTGTGGTGGCTGCGGTGGTGACGATGGCTGCTCCTGCGGCGCATAGGAGAGCGCGGGCGAGGCGGTGACAGACTTGCTGTAAGGGTTATTGCCGTGTGCCGGGGTGTGATGGGGAGGGTTGCTGAGCGGTGCTGGGTAAGGCACCTGGGGCTGTGATGGCGGTGGTGGCGGTGGTGGCGCACTGGGGTGGCCGTAGGCGTTACTCGTCCCTGTCATGCCAGCGTTACCGGCAGATCCTCCGTGTTGCTGCTGCTGCTGTTGCTGAAGCTGAGGGGGCGGTAATGGAGTCGGCGCGTACGAAGAGTTATGCGACGGTGGGGAATTCATCTGCTGCTGCTGCGGGTATTGCTGTGGGTAAGGCGAGCTCATTGTACGGGGATTCGGATTGTTGGTATTGCTGCTATTGCTGTGGTGCACACCTCCCGCCGCGTTGTAGGCGTCATGCCCGTAGCCCGCCTCGCGTGTCGGCGTCGGATAAGGACCGGGCAGCTGCTGATGTTGTTGCATGGAACTTGCACGGTTGCTCGCGGTGTTGGACACGGGGCCCCACGCCGGATAGGCGTTGTTGTTATTGCCGCTGCCGCTGCGGCCAGTCCCGCCCGCGTTCATCGGCGCCTGTGACGGGTAGGGGTTCCCCGGCGGCACGGGATGCGGTCCCCTGCTGCCGACCGGTCCGCTGGGACGTGCGCTACTGGATTGGATCGCCGGGTTCGGTGTGGGCGCGTTGCTGCTGCTGCTGCCGCCGTTGTTGCTGTTGTAGGACATCGGCAATGGCGGACTGCCCCAGCCCCCGCCCGCCGCGTTATTCGGCGGTGACGAAGGCGATGGCGCACCGGGGAAGCCCCCGACGTTGCTGTTGCTGTTGCTGCTGTTGTCGTACATCCCTGCATCGCCTCCTCCGCGGTGACCGGGCGGCACATTTGGATTTCCGTACGCGTTCGGCGACGGCGTTGTTGCTGCTATGGCGGTGGACGTGCCAAGGTTGCCCAACGGCTGCCGAGGTGGGTAGGACGGGTTAGCGGGTCCGCCCATCGGCGGTGGTGGCGGAGGACCCGCCATGACGCTCGCACTCCCACTCCGTGTCGACGGCGGAGGGGGCATGGCGGGGGACGTACGCATCTGCTGCTGCTGTTGCTTCTGCTGTGGGCCAGCCGAAGACGCCATCCCCGCGTCGACGTACATCGCACCGGTGAGGTGTCCCCCGTTAGGCCCAGCGTTGTACGCCGGTTGAGATGTCTGCTGCTGCTGTGTGTGTTGGACGGCATGCCGTGCCATCGGCTGCGGCGGTGCGGAGTAAAAGCTGCTGCTGCTCCCGCCGCTTCCGTGCGCGGGCCGCTGGGAGGACGGCGGAGGCGGCGGCGGAGGCATCTGCTGCTGTTGCTGCTGTTGCTGCAACGGTGGCGGCGGAAGCGACACATCAGGGTAGTAAGAGGAGTGGAAAGACGGGTTTGGTGTGGAGTGGGCAGAGGGATCGGCATACACGCCCTGCACACCAGCGCTCACACCACCACCCATCATGTTGCTGTTGCTGTTGTTGGTATGAGGCCTCGCGTTCATCGACATGGGCGGCGGTGGTGGTGGCGGAACATCTGTCATTGACGGCATCGACTGCTGCTGTGGGGGAAGAGGCGAGACGCTCTCACCGCGCGGACCCGGCCCGGACATCATGTTCATCTGCGGTTGTAGACCGTAGGGTGATGGCTGCTGTTGCTGCTGCTGTTGCTGCTGACGCTGGGCTTGCGGATTGTACGGCGGGTAGCCTTGCGGACCCATCTGCGGAAGTGGTCCTTGCTGCTGCTGCTGCTGAACACGACGTGACTGTGGCAGCTGGGAGGTACGGTGTATGTTCACCGTGTTGGTGTTCATGTACGCCGTCGGGGGATGGAGATGCTGCTGCGGCTGCTGCTGTTGCTGCTGCTGCTGGGACGGCGGAGGATTCATATACCCACGCGCGCCGTCGAAATTACCCCCTGCAATCGGCGGCGGCGGTGGCGGCGGGGGAGGGCTTTGGTCACCGGCGGAGTCGCGTGACGCGTACCATTCGTTCTCATTGCTGTTGCTTGCAAAGTTCATGCTGGGTCCTCCGCGCTGCGGAGGGTATTGCTGATTCTGTTGCTGCTGCTGTTGCTGTGGACGGGAACCGCCAGCGAGCATGGCACGTCCTCGACGATTGCCACTCATCATTGCGTTTCCACTCGCCGGTGCGTAGTCGAGCTGCTGGTGCTGTGGCATCCGCTGTTGCGCAGCGGGAGGCGGTGGAAGGGAGGACATGTCTTGATGAGACACCGGTACCACCACCGGCTGCCGTCCGCCCCACACCCGCGTGCCGTCGCTCGACGAGGAAGACGGAGAATGGAACGATGCATCCGCTGCCGCCGCCGCCGCCGCAGCGCCAGCGCCAGTGCTTTTCGATGCCGTGGATTGAAGCGGCGCAGAGACGACACGCGGGGGAAACGCATGACCACCACCACCACCGCCGCCTCTTGTTGTTGCGGCTGTCGCACCTTGTCCAGGTCCTGCAGTCCCGACAGCCAGCGTTGACGAGAACCCTTCCGACTCCTTCACGGCCGAGGCGGCCGCGACGGCCAAAAAGGCTGACACCTTCGACGGTTGTTTCGGACCCGCACGCCCCTGCCGCACGGCGCTGCTGGTGTTGCTGCTATTGCTGATAGACGCCGCCGCCGTCGTCGTCGGCGTAGTACCAGTAGCCGTGGCGACGGCCGCAGTGCTGGCCATACCACCCCCGGCAACAGCGGCATTCGTGGGGCTCCTCCCGCCGTTGCCGTCGCCGGCCCGCAACGCACGTCGGCTGCTGCCCGGGCTGCTCATGTTACTGCTGCCACCTTGGGAGCATTGGGCCTGCGAGTCTGGCATTGACAGGACGAGCGGCGCATAGGTCTGCACGTGGCAGCCGCTGCAGCTGTTCTCGCCGAAGTCGTTCCCGCCCAACTCATCCCCGCCCATGTTGGCATTCCCACCCGCCCCTCCGACACCACCGCCGCTGTGACGCAGGTGCTGGTTCTGCGGCGTGCACGTGGTCAGCGACTGCGACTGCGACTGCGAGCTGCGTGCGCTGCGGGCGCCGGGGGAGTTGTTGTTTCGGTTCCGTCCGCTGCTGTTCCCGCCGTTGGCGTAGCTGTTGTGGCGCCCACCGGCGGTCAGACGGCGGAGCTCGTGGGCGCTGACAGTACTCATGCTCGGCGAGAGGGGCGTAGCAGACGAGGTACCGATGCTGCTGCCTCCGCCGTGTCGTCGGCGATGCCCGCTCACGGCCGCCGTGCCGGAGTGAGTGTGCGGCATCTTGTCATTGCTGTGCCGCTTCGTCTTCTTCTCCTTGGCAAACTTCGGAATCAAGCCGTAGAAATAGCGCTGATCGTCGTGCTCAAAGCCCCAGATGTAGTAGCGGCCCTCCTGCACAATGTGGCCGTCGCTGTCGCGCAGCCATCCCGGGTCCTGCCGGTTGCGCGTTGTGGCGCTCTGCAGACGCCGCTTGATCCAGCACAGCAAAATGTCTTCCTGATGGATGTCCTCCTCGTCCTCGTCGCTCAGTTCGTCGGCGACAACTTTGCCGGCCACCGTCACACCCGGCACAGAAACCACCGCCGCCGGCGCCGCCGCCGTGGTGGTGGTGGTGGACGGCCCCTTCTGCGCACCGCCGGCCTGCTGCTGCTGCTGCTGCTGCGGCGGCGCTTCTTTGGCGTCTTCGCTATTGCTGTTGCTGTTGTGCAGCTTCATCTGCTTCTGCAGTGCCCGCTGCGCGCGACGTCGGGCCAGCTGCTGGCGGTGGAAGTACTCGAAGTGCTCCCAGCGGCCGGCGTGAACGTTATACACGACCATGTCGCCGTCCACGAAGAGGCCGTCCTCGTAAAGGTATTGATGCGGCGCGAAGACCGGCTGCGGACCTGCGCCGTCCTCGCCGCAGCACGTGCACCGCGTCACGGTGGTGGCCGCACCGTCGGCAGCCGCCGGATCGCACATGGACAGCAGCTCCACATCTGTTAAGTCCACCGTGGCCGGGTGGTCAGCCTCGTCGATCGACTGTCCATCTGGGCCGTGCATAATGCGCCGGTAGTGCTTCAACGACGGCCCGGCCGCCCAGGCGGAGGGCTGGACGATTGTGTAGACCAAATACGGTGGCGCTGCCGTGTCTTCGTGCTCTTTCGCAAACTTGTGCCCGCCCGGCCTGGCATTGGGGCTTCCTCCCTCTTCCTCCGTCCCCTTGCCCAAACCCGCTGTGGTGGTGGCGGTGGTCGTCGTCTTGGTCGTGCCATCGGCGCTGCCGCTGTTGTTGTTTGTCTGCTTCGCGAGGTGGCGCAGCTGCACACGCCGCTGGTGATCGCGGATAAGCTGATCCACGTTCTTGGGCGGTGGCAAGACCTGCTGCATCGCGTCTCCTGTTGCTGTTTCTTGACTCCTCAGCAGATGCAGCCGGACTGCACCGCCGTAGTCGTACATGTGTAACTCTAGCGGCTTCATAAAGAGCGAAGTGGACACCGGCGCTGTCGCCTCCGCAATGAGGTGAAAGAAGGAGCGCTGCGACTCGGTGCGCACGCGGGAGAGGCATTGGTTGCCACGGATGGTGAGCTGCGTGTAAAACTCAATCGGCCGACGGGGGAAGCGCAAACTGCGCTGCGCGACGGGCTGCGAGGCGCGCGTGGGCAGCGTGTAGGGCTCGTTGTTATCAGGCAACAGCAGCGGATGCAGCGAGCTCGGGGACCCAGATCCCCCGCCCGGACGCGTCTTCTCGCCATCCTCTTCCTCCTCGCCGTCATTGCTGTCTTCCGCAGCGGCGGCGCGCGCAGCCTCCGCCTCTTCTTCTGCCGCTGCCTGCAGCAGCCGCGCCTGCGAGGCCCGCTCCAAGTAGGGCAGAATATCCGAGAAGCCGTAGATGTACGACTGTAGGTCGTTCTCCGTTCCCTTGATCATGTCACGCAGACCTTGGAAGCCGAGCTGCACCTCGGCAGCGGCGGCCCGCATGCGGAAGCGCATCTCGCGAGAGATCTGCAGCAACGGAATGTTCGACAGCAGCCCGAGTGTCCAAAACGGCCGCGTCAGCGTCTCGGGCAGACCGGCGTCGAGGCACACGTTGCGGAAGACTTGAAAGCCCAGCAGAAACGCGCGGCTCAGGATTTTGTCGCCGATGTTGGCGTCGATGAAGCCACCGCCGGACATGACGGGTGGACGGACGGGCAGCGATTCAACGTACGCGTCTTCCTCCGGGTCGTCGTCGGTGCCGCGCAGCCACGGCGTGCCGCGACAGCTGGACTCGGTGTAGCCGTTGCACCCCACCACCCGCACGGGGCAGATCGGCAGAATGAAAGGCGATGCGGTGAAGAGCTGCAGCTGATTGACCTCGCGGGGGCGCTCCGTCGGCGAGGTCGCGGCGGTACTCTCGGAGCCGGCGCTGGTGCTGGTCTGGCGGGCCTGCCTTTCGCGCTGACCGCGCCGATCGCGCGCCGAAGGAGCACCCGCCTCGTCGTCGTCCTCCGATTCGTCGTCGTCGTCCGTCGCGGACTCCGGCCGGTTTTGTGGCCGGTGCGTCTCCGCCTCATCGACGAAGACAACGGTCTCCTGCTGACGCTCCCGGGGTCCGCCACCGCCACCGCCACCCTGCGGACACAGGGCCGTGTCATCGTCGTCATCTTCCTCCTCGGAGTTCCCCTTCGCCCCGGCCGTGGCGGCCGCCGCAACAGTGGTACTCTTCTTGATACTGCGGTCTGCCGCAGCTGACCTCTTCGAGCCTTCCACCGTGGCGTTCTCCGGGTCCTCCGAGCCGAAAGCGTCGACGATGTGGTAGAACGAGGATGTCTGCCGGCTTCCCCCGCCCCGCATACCGCCGGTCGTCGCGTCCGGCTCCTCCCCCTCGTCGTCATCGCCGGCCGCCGAGGAGGAGGGCGTGGTGTGCTGGCCAGCCGGGTCGGTCGGTTTCCGCCTCGCCTGCTCGTCGCGGCGCTGCCGCCGCTCCTTCGCCTTCTGCCGCGGGTCGACGTAGGCGGTGTTGTAGGCAAATATGTAGAGCACGCCATCTTCTTCCACCAGGTGGATGCGGCCGTCCTTGTAGCGGTCGTCCTCCTCGAAGCGGTGCTTCCGGCCGGTGGGCTCCAGCAGGTGCGAGGCCGAGGACGGCGTCGGTGACTGCTGCGTGAGGGTGTTCAACAAGGGCGAGACGCTGCCGGAGACGGGCGAGCGGGAGCCGGCGGACATCGTCTCGTCATCGAAGTTCGCCCCGGCAGCGTGCCGTCTCTGCTTGCGCTGCTGCTCGGCGAGGTATTTGGCGCGTGTCGCCTCCTCCTCGTCGCGGTGGATGCGGACGACGATGACTTGGGGGGCGGGACGGAGGAAGATGCGAGGCGGCGGCACCTTCGCCGCCTCCTCGGCTTCTTCTTTGGTAACACGGCGCTGCGACGCCGCGGAGGCGCTCTTGGCGGTGTCTTTCCTGTTGCCGCTATCGTGCGCCGCTGCTGCTTTTGCTGCTTTATCTTTTCCTTTCCCCTCCTCTTTCTCTTCCTTGCACTGATGACGGTACGCACGGACCACCTGCCGCGCCTCCTTCCAGCGCGTCTCCGCTGCGTAGATCTCGCACATCTCCTTATTCGTGTCGACCAGGAAACCTCGATTTGGCTCCACCACCAGCGCGCTATAGAGGGCCTCTGGACTACGGCTGAAGAACTTGTCCACGTACGCGCGCTCGTGATCGGCGAACTCGGCCGCCGCCTCGGGGGTGATGTCAAAGTCAAAGGAAATGTTTCGGGGATGCTGATAGGAGGGCGGCGACGGCGAAGAAGGCGTGCCTTCGCCCTGCTGCTGCTGTGATGGCGGACCAGCATTACTACTACTCCTGTAGTTCTGCCCCTCTGCCACGGATCTCGCGGCGGAGTAGGGCGTGGTGCGGAGCCCCAATTCTTGGTTCTCCATCTGCAGGTATTGCCGCGCCGCGTCATGGGTGCGCCAGTGCGCGGACGGGTTCGGGTGCTGCAGCTCACCGCAGAGTTCCTCCTCGTGATGCGGGAAGGGCCACTCGGACTCGTCCGGCGAAATACACCGCGTGTCGTTGCCGTAGAACTGCCCGAAGTTGCCAGCGTTGATGTCGTCCACCTCCACCCACGTCGTCCTCGCCTTGTCGGCATCTATGTCCTGATCCGCCACGCTCGCATCGCTACCGTTGTCATCGCCGTCTTCGCCGTGGTGTTCTTGTGGATGCGCAGGGCTGTCTGCGCCTGGTTTACGCGCCAGGAACGGCCGCGGCTTCCACAAGTCCTTCGGCGGTGTCACCGCTTCCCCGCCGTTGGCCGCCTTCGCCCGCAGCTGCTCCATCGCCCGCTCGCGGTACTTCGCGATGATCTGCGGTGACACGAGAGAGAAGTTGTACTTCGCCGACTGCATGTCGCGGCACGCGTAGAGCTGCCGAAACGCGAGAGAGTCGACGGAGGGAAAGAAGTGCTCCGTTAGGGGGAGAATCGCCATGGCGTGGCAGCCGCTCTGCGCGAAGTGGAAGGCGCCAGGGTACTCATGGCTCTCCTTACTAGGTAAAATGCCCATGATTCACGAGAGAGGGGGAGAGAGAGAGAGCCCAAAATGAAGTCGACAGCAAACAACCAATAAAAAAAACCCACAGCAAAGAAAGGATAAAAAAGGGAGAGAAAGAAAGGAAGCGGAGAAAGGTAATGTATTTTTTGTTTTAACAAGATTATTTCTCTTCTTCTTTCCTTCCTGCTGCGTCGACGTAGAGCGTGTGCGCGCTTCTGTGGCGTGACAAAAACGGCCCTCAAAAAAGAAAAGAAAATCAAGTATATGTAGACCAACGTGTGAATACAGTCACAAAGAAACAAACAAACAAACAAAAAAAGGCACTGACAAAAAAAAAAAGCAGAACGAGTAACGACCAGTTCAACGCCTTTTCCCCCTTTCTCCTTTCTGCTTCTGCTTTTCTCTGTTATTTTTCTAATCCCTCCCTCCTCTTCGTTTCTCCGGGTTAGATATATAGGATATCTTCCGTACCCTCTGTCACTCGCGCCCGCTCTGATGCGTGAAAGACATCCAAACAAGAACGATCCCACACGCGCGCTGACGGTGCTATCTTCGCGCTGTGGGTGCCGAAGCCGTCGAGCGCTGCAGAAAACCACACAGACAGACAGAGACAAAGCAAAACAGCAAAGAGAAAAGTAAAACAAGGAAGAAGAGGAAGAGTAGAAACAAGACTAATCAAACAGAGAACACACGCTATAAAACAACAGAAAAAAAGGACGAGCTGCGTCGATGTCTGACGTCGCAACCAGCTTTCTTTCTCTCTTTCTCCTGCTTTTCTTTGTTATTTTCAGAAAAAAAAACAAAAGATAATAGTGGTCGCTGTCTTTCCTTTCCGTTGTTGTAATGTGTCGGCCGTTCTAGAATTCTCTGCAGAGCTTTCTCTCCAAATCACAACAAAAATCAACAGGTAAATAATAATGCGTACTGCGTGTGTGTTTGACAGCGCGCGAATGATGTGTAAGAAGAAGAAGAGGAAGAGAAGGGGAGATGAACGAGAAGGAGAAGAACAAAAGAACCACAGCAGCGAAGCGGAAATGTGGGAGTGGCAGCGCACCACCGCCCGCATACACCGCCACAATCTTTGAAGGACCTAGATGAACGCAGCCGAGCGAACACCCTCCCCCCTCCAATATATATATATCTTTGACTACGCAGATTCTATCTTCTGTGAGTTTCCTCCTTCGCCCCGGCTGTTTCGTTCCATCGACTTCTCCTGTCCCCTCCCCCCCCCCCCAACGCGCAAGAGCTGATGGTGGTGTGTCGGGAGAGGGCAGAGAGAGTGAGAGGCGACGAAGGCCTTCTTCATTATTGTCGTCGTCTTGTGTCTTTCCTTTCGTTAGCGTCCACCACGCATACACACACACACACACACACGTAGCCCTCCCCACAAACAAGCATAAGCACACTGAAAAAGAGAAGAAAAAGGAAGCGGAATCAAAGACAAGCAACAGCGAAGATAATAATAATTATCATAATAGTCATGATACATACAAATTCAAAAAGAAAAGAAAAGGAAGGGAACTGAGTATGCTGGAATCACCACATCGACTCTGCGTGAGCAGAGGGTGGTGGTGGTGGTGGTGGTGGTGGTGGTGGTGGTGGTACTGTGCGCCGTTGCCGTCTCCCCCCACACACAGACACACTCCAAGGTTTTCCATTGGCTACCATTTCATCACGGCGCGGTCTACGCACACAAAGGGAAAAAAGAAGAGGCAGAAAGGAGGGGGGTGCAGTGCGGCGGCAGTCCGAGAAGATAATAGAGAAGTAAATGATGATTACAGCAGCAGCGACAACAAGCCACCTCCCCTCAAAGAACTAGTCTACGTAAGTTGGTTTTTTTTTTTTTTGATTTCGCTCAGGATGAATAACGGCGACGCGTCCGCAGCGGGCCAGCCGAATTCGATCGATTCCCGTTACCCACGTCGCTTGCCTCCGCCTCTCCCTCGCTGCCCACCACAGGACTGCGGTTGCCGTTCGCCTCGACTTCTTTTCTTCGGCGGCGCTGATCGGACTCCTTGAAGTGGCACTGCACCGCGACGTAGAGCACCAATAGAATGAGAAAGAACGCGACGATCATGATTAGGAAGCCGACCCACCAGTACTGAGTGAAAAAAGGTACGTTGACGGTGTAGCTGCGACGTACATAGTCGGTCGGGGTGGGCGTGACAACGGTGGCGGCGGCGGCGGTGCGCATGGCGGCGACCGCGGCGAGGAGCGACAGCAGCGCGGTGGTGGCTCGAGGGGACATGATTGATGCGGGGCGTAAAAAAGCAGGAGACAGCAAAGTTGAGCGTTGTGAGGTTGTATAAACCCTCGTTTGGCCTTTTCTTGTTGTTATGGCGGGTGGTGCTGCTGAGCGGTGATGCACAAGCGCGGCGCAGGCGGACCACGCCGAACGATGAAAAGCACGAGGGGGTGAGAGGGGGGGGGGGGAGAGTCAACCGCGAAGAAAAGGTCTGAGTGGAATATGTGAGGTAGTCGTCACCGATGAGCGAACTTGAAGTTCCGCAAAAGGAATTCTTTTGTAGAACAATACTTTTTTTTTGAATCGAAGTCCGCCACGGAGCCGCGTAGAAGTCCCAACGCACCCCACCATCCGTATTACCCCCCGATATGTATATCGGTAAAGGCTGTTTTGGAACTGTTGGTGCGGCGATGTAGAACACTGCCTAACGAGCGTGTAGTTGCAGGCGTGTAACAGGGGCTGCTTCGTTGTCCTGCATCGCGTGCCAGTGTGACAAACCCGCGTCGCAGCGAAACCCTTTCCTTCGTCTCATTCCTTTTTTTCCTTTGTAGTCGAACGCAGCGTTGGAGAGCAACGCGTCTCCTTTCAATTCTTTTTTATTTTTGGCGTAATATACATATGTAAGATATACATATGGAGAAAACCAACACCCACACAACTTCGCTGTTGACACACACACACGCATACCCACACGCAGAGAGAAAGAGGACTTCTACGACATAATAATAATAACAGCTGAAACACGTATATCTAACAAGCACGAGTACCCAGGAAACAGAGGAAGAACTCCAGCAAAAACAACAGCCGCAGCCGCAGCCTCCATCCGCCGCCGTGAAGCTCACATATATTATTTTCTCTGATCGCCACAAATGTGCCGGGGGTGTTTTCCCCTCCGGCGTAGTCCTTCACGAGTGCTTAACTTCGGTTATCATAGAAAAAGAAAAGGAAACAACACACACACACAAGATACACATGCGCTACGAAGAGAAGTGGAAGAGATTGAAAGGAAGAGCATATATATAAAGATTCGAATGGAGCCCAACACCGCGGCATCCTCATACGAGCAGAGTGAAAAGGGGAATACAACCGAGAGGATTCAGTGGATGTATTTAACAGCCAGTTCTACAGCTATCAAACGACAAGAGCAGCAAAGAAACCTTCTTTCTTTTTTCAGATAGACTCGATGAGACACCAACAAAAACAAAAGCAGAAAAACGAAGAAGAAACAAAGAGGAAAACAAGTGTAGTGGTACCGTCAGGACAGCGACCTCCATCAGCATATATATATATATATATATATATCTGTGTAGCCCACATAGCCAAGGAGCAATAGTAAGGTCGTTTTGATAGCTTCACGATGACAGACGCTTTCTTCCTCTTTCTTTAATTATTTTGCAGGAAATTATATTAACAACCATAGTAGTAATACTGGCAAAAAACAAAAAACAAGCAACGAAGAAAAGAGGTGCGATGATGCACGTGCTGATCAATCGTCGGCCAGCTCCATTCGAAATAGGAGTTTATTATTATAGCAATTATCAGAAAAAAAACTATTATAAGCGTTTGATGAATCCAATACATCCGAAGAAGAAAACTGCGGCAGAAAGGAAAAAAGAGAAAGAACTACCTAACTAACCACATACACTCGCCCGCACACCTACGGACGGGTTCTCTTCGCTCACAGCAAAAGAAAACAACCGAAAGAAAGAAGAGGAAAAAGACGACGATATGAGTCGCAATCGAGGGGGTGTCACTAGATCACCACCTGCTCTCGCCATTTGAAATCAACAAGACTAGCAAAAAAAAAAAGAAAGAGAAGGCAAGAAGGAAAGCACGTACACGCAAACCAACACACGCGCTGCGGATTTCCCTTATGAAGACCGCGGTAGAGTAAGAGTAGAGGGAAAAAAAAGAACGAGAAAAAACAACGGCAACAGCTTCCGGTTAGTTTTCATATGCTGCAACGTGTGCGGGGCGGTGGCGATGGTTGGTGGGGGTGCGGCTTGCGGAACACACGCGCGTGGAGGAGCACAACGACTGAACCACCACAGCGCGCGCGCACACACACACACGCACACGCACGCGCAATACACAAAAGGAGGAGAGGAAGAAACCCTTGAAAAGAAAAAAAAAGAAAGGACGGGCATCAGCGAGATGGCAGCGCCAAATACACGCTGCCGCAACACCAACAGCGAATCGTAAAAGAAGAGCAAAGGATAAAAACCAAAAAACAAAGGAAGAGAGGACACGCGCGGCGAAATATATAATATGACAACAGCATAGCGATTGAATATACAAAATAAATCAGCAAGAAGACACCCACCCTGCACGCACACGCGGTCGTATGCATGCGTGCATGTGTTGACGCGCGTGTGCGTGTGTGTGTGTGTGTATGCGTGCGTGAAAAATATATATAAAAAGGAAAACAAACAAGCCAGACATAAAACAAGAGGAACAACAAAAACAGGATGTGCTGCATTGGAGGGAAGAGGGAACACAGAAACAAACAAAAAAGAATATATGAGTATAATACGACAGTACTTGACAGGATGCGGTGCAACCGGCAACCTGGACCGCAGCAGCCGACGTTGCGTACTTCACTCCCAACAGAGCAAGGAAAAACAAAGCACCAAACAAAAAAACACGGTGATGAAAAGATATCGAAAAGTATAAGAAAGAAAACACACACACGCGGATAATGAACAACAACGGCAAAGCCATAATAATAACAACAATAGTAACAATTAATAAAGCTTAATACTGCGTAGAAGACGTGTTGGAACACACATACAGGAAAGAAGAAGAAGAAGGGAGAGAAGAGAGGCACGTGATCCATTGCATTCGTGCAGGTAAAGGAAACATGCCCAGTGCTCCTAGAGCAGGTGTGTGTGGTACCGACTCGATCGTTCACACGAACTGCATAAGACACCTACCGAAAGAAAGAAAAACACACACATACGACAACAACAACAACAACAGATAAATAGTACCTCATTCAAGAGGCATCCATCCGCTGCGCGAAGAAGCGAGAAATGACAGGAACAAAAAGGGATGAAGAGCGTCAATTTGCGGAGACCCTGTAAAATGCAGTTCGGCTGTTGATGAAAGGAGAGGACACAACACAACAGCAGACAACAACACAGCACTGAAGCAACGAAAGCATGTTAGGGACTACATTCACTGGTCACACGTTGCACGTGCTTCTATACACCAGACATCTTCTTTCTTAAAATAGAAATCGCATCTGTTCGCTGACTTGCTTTACCCCAATTTTTTGTCTTAGCTATTGTTCAGCCAGGTGAGATACTATATCTCTGCTTAGAAAAGAAAAAAAAACAAACCAAACCAAACAAGACATGGAATCACCAACGCTGCGGCGCTGAGACGAACGCGTGCGCTGCAAAAAGTAAGAAAAAATCGAAGAAGAGGCGACACAACAACACCAACAATCATTGGGGGCTGCCTGTTTGAGAGAACCGTCCGTGATCTGCGTGAAAACGAGGCGAGTAATCCCACCACACACACACACGTACCCAAGCAAATATATATATATATATATATACATCTACACAACGGAGTTTGCCATGTTTTTAACATTATAATAAAAAATTCAGGCAAAGGAGCCAGCAAACGAGAAACAGCAGTTCTACAACCCAAAAACAACATATGAAATTATTTTTGTCTGCAATAACACGTTTAGTCCTCTTTCCGCTCTTCTTTTTGCTTTAATACATGTACTTTCTGAATTATCACGATTGTTTGTGTGAGCCGTCCATATTACCCGCCGCGCTCCACGACAGAACCCTCCATCCTTTGTCCGCAACGTCAACACCAAAGAAGGGGAGATGCACGAGCAACCACCTCCCCCTCCCCCCTCCCCTCCCCACAAAAAAGAAAACGACATCACGAAATGAGAAACACCACACCGCTACTGACATCTCGCACTGCGAGCAGAAGAGAAATAACAATAATCATAATAGTAAGAGAGACTATCATGGCTGTCGTCTGCCTACGAGGTCCACGAAGGGAAAAGCGCATCCATGTCGCACGTTATCGCCTCCACGGAGGGGCTCCCTCTGCAGCTGCCGGTCAGCGACGCACGACGCTCTTTTTTTGGGTTTTGTTTCCTAGTCGATACGGACTCCACATGGATGCACGGGCGTGCTCAGCCCACGGGCGCCGTCTTTTGAATGACGGCCATCGCTGTTGTTGTAGCTGCTGGCGTTTGCTTCTTCTCCTTCCGCCTCTGGCTCGTCGCTTCGCGTGGAGGGCGAAAGCTCATGCGTCGTCAGCTCAAGCGACAGCGATGCCGTCAGCGGGGTCGCGCCCAGGCTGCTCATCGCGCTCTCCTCCGCGCTGTTCGAAGTGGTGTTCATGGCGGTGGTTGTCGTCGCGGTGAAGGTGAGAGACTTGTCCGTCGCCAAAACAAAGGCATCAGTAAGGATGGCGACGGCGGCGGCGGCTGTGGTGGCTGTGGTCGGCAACACCGTCGGCGAGTCCGTCGCCTGCTGTGGAGGAGAGGATCGACGAGTGAGAGGTAGCACCCACTCTAGCAACGCTGTCGCGCGTGCCTCGTCCGTCTTGTTCCGGTCCGTGCTCTTGCTGCTGTCGCCGTTGCGACTCTGCTCCTTCGGGTGCTTTGCAGCGGCAACACTCACAGCGGCAGCGTGGTGTTTACAGGGTGGCGGTGAGGCGATCGCCTTCACCTCGGTGGCGTCACCTTCTTCCTCTCCATTCTCATGATGTACTAGGGAATTGGCATGCACTCCCGAGGCGGTTGGTATTCGACGCGGCGAGGACGGCAACAGCGCGTTGGTCGAGATTGAACTGCGTGATACGTCCTCTGCTGCCATCTCCACCCACGGAACACAGAGAGGGGAGTTGTCAACAGCTTTTTCGTCTTCTCCCACACAGGGTTGATCCGGCGAACTCGGTCCACGACACCGGTAGTGTGAGACACTCAGCAGCCCGCTCCCCTGCCGCTGCGCGGTGCCCACATGGGTGGTTGTCTCGCCCTCGCAGGAGTTGACGAAGGTGGAGGGCCCGCGCATGTCGATCGACTCATTCACCACGACTACCTCTAACGGCGGTGATGGGAGGCGCGGATTGTCGGTTGCCATCGTCGTCTCTGTTGTTGCTGTTGAATGAGGAGAAGAACCGGCAAACGAAGCGGAAGGCGCGAGGGTCGTTCCGTGATGCCGCTGCATGACAGCGCCTTTTCTCTCGTCGCCGTGTTCTGCCTCGTTGTCCGCCTCATACGCGAGACCCATATCGATCAGCGCCACATCCCACGCTCCTCTCTCCTCCGCCTCCACCTCCTTCCTCTTCTTATCGTTGTCGTCATCGCTGCTGCTCCGCTCCGATTCCGTCTTTGTATGCGTCACGCTCGCGCGTGAGGTTGACGACGACAGCGATGCTGCCAGCGTGGTCCGGCTGGCTGCCGTGGTGTGAAGGGCAGGCGCGAGGGGACTGTCACAGACATGTAACGCCTGACCAAAGACATCCCCTAGTGGTGTTCTGAAGACCGCTTCCGCCGCCTCCCGCTCTTGCGGGCCACGCCCACCTTCTTCAGAAGAGGTGATATGAGCAGCGCCGAAAGACGGCAGTGGTGAGGTCAAGCTGCGGTGGTGATGACGATGACGATGATGCTGCGGCTTCAAGAAGGACTCGGTACGGCAGTGGTGCCGTGAAGTCTCAGCGCGGTTCTCGTCCAGCGGTGGGGGCGTCGGCCGCACCAGCCGCAGCGCGCAGGCGACCGCGGCCGCCTCGGCACCACCGCAGCGCGGACTTCGTCTTCTTCCACCACCCGACTTCTCGGATCGCCGCGGCGCCGGTTGCGACTGCATTGCGGCATCGCTGGCGCTGCTGCCGTTGCTGCCTCGAGCCCTCCCGCTTGACCACCGCCGTGTCGCGCCGCTGCTGCGAAGGACGTCGTCCCTCGCGCTTCCGCGTTCACCGTCTTCGTTGCCGTCGCCGTCCGCTTCGCTGGCGAGGCTCGCGGTATCGTCGTCGCTGCGGGACTGCACGAGGCTTGAGAGCGTGCGAAAAGCTTCCAGGCTCCGTCGGACAGCGCGACCGGCGTCGAGCTGGTAGTGATGACCCATGCGACTCAACGAGAAAACAGGCGGACTTACGTTTCCGGCCCTGTGTGGCGCATAACCCAAGTCGGCCCCCCTCTCTTTCTCGAGGAGGTCTGCCGTGACCGCCGCCTGCAGTTTATTGAGCTGCATCGTCCGTCGACGCTGGAGAACCGCAAGGAGGACGGTAGAGATGCCGAGCACGTAAATCGCAAGCACCACCATCACCGATGCAGTCCCGACAGAGGTCGAGGTGACATAGAGAGAGGTGTTCGTTGCTGCTGCTGCTGCGGCGGCGGCGACGGGAGCGGGAACTTCCGAGAAGACGGAGGACGTCTGGTGCATAGTTCCTGTTCCGGTTCCTTTTATTCGTGTTCTTTTGTGAAGGAACTGGGGTAGGAGGTTCGAGCAGCGCCGCCGCCGTCTCGTCTGACTCGGTTGGCGTGTGCACGAGACGAAAGAAGGGGTGAGAAGACGAGAGACAGCGCCGAAGACAGACGTCCACGCGGGTGTATGTGTGTGTGTAGGTGTGAGAAAGATACTTAATGCCGGAAGAAAAAATAAAGGCCACAATTAGTAAGGAGTGAAGTATGAATGAATGAGGATGAAAACGAGTAGACAAAAACAGAAGGTTTGCAGACACACACACACACAGACAGACAGAGTCGACGCTTTGGCCTTTGAGAATAATAATATTATTCGGAATAATAATACTAGCAAAAAAAAGAAAAGAGTAGAATATGCTTGTACGGTGCGTGCGTGTGAAAGGAGAGGAGCGCGTTCGTTGGACGGGAATTCTATCTACCTAGACAACAAAAATACGTACATTAATATATATATATATATGCGTGTGTTATGCTATCCTTCTTATTATTCTTCTGCCGTTATATATTCCACGACGATAGCACGACGAAGGATCGCCCCGGGCGAAAAGGAAAACCGCACGCGTGAAGGCGGCAGCCGAGTGGAGGGGGGAGGGAGGGAGGGCATGTCAACGCCGTGCGTTCGAAAAAGCAATCCAAGAAAAGAAAAGAAGAAAGAGATATGGGAGAAGGAGATGAATGAAGCTGTGTGAGGAGCAGAAGAAGAAGAGGAAGAAGGCAACCCTCGCTGCGCTGAGCAGCGCGACGCGTGTGGCCTACTGCGCAAATCAACGTATGACCATCAGCGGAGAAGGCGCGGGACTGGCCGCAGGAGAGCTCGCCCTGCGCTGAAACACCGATGCTGCATCCCCGCAAGCGTGCAAGAGCATGCGAAGCAGAAAATAGTAATAAAACAAACAAGCAAAACAACCGCCGCTTCGGATTTAGAGAACGGGATCGTTTTCAGAGTGTACACGGTGGTTTGTTAATACGATGACGGTATTAGAATAAAGAAAAAACCCTCCTTTAAAAACCCATATGAGGCGCGAAGGCTCTCTTTGCTGTTATATATGCGTGGGCAGCGTGATGCTCGTTTGAGAAGGTCGCCGTTGGCAAAACGAGAGAAAAAGTGAAAAACACAGAGAAACATGGGGCACCACCACTCATGCGTTAAGAAAGGGATAGTCACACAGATACATGAATGGAGGAAAGAGGGAAGGAGGAGGGGAGAACAATAGAAGAAAGAGCAACCAAGTAAACACCGTAATATAATCGCAGCAGTGAAAAGCACAAAGTAATAATAAAAACAGAGGCAGCACACCCGTCCATCACCACTGAACAGCCCTGAAACGACAGCATCAACAAAGATACACACATGCATACTGAATGAGAAGAGAACCAAAATGGGAAAAGATGTGAGGAGGTGAGGGAGCTTATTTATCCTTTTCGCTCAGCAAGAAGAAAGAGAGGGAGCAATACTCACATGAGAAAACAAAAAAACAGTAAAAGAAAACAGGAGAAACGGCATCAAGGTGCGGCACCGTGCTAGCCTCCATCCCCACCCCCTCCTCTCCTCCTCCCCCCACAAATAATACGCGGATCTCCGATTCGACTAGGCGAACTCCTCGAGCTCTCGTCTTCTGCTTTCTTCGAAAAGAAATTGGAGGTAGAGAAAAAGGGCGATGGAGCTCCTCCTTCGAGTCACCACGCAACGGATAAGAGGAGGCGACAGAAATGAAGCGGCGTGCGACCGGAGAAGAAGAAGAGGTATAGCATTTAGATGTCAAGGTCAACACAAACACGTCCGATACCTTGCGGAGATGAAACGGCTAAAAGAGTAAAGAGGCAGTACAGATGTACATATATCAGCAACAACGAAAAGCTATGGAGTAAGGCTGAGGCACAGCAACCACCACCACCACCACCACCACCGAAAGAGTTGCAATGACCCAAGGAAATGGCATTGTACTTTGCACCGCAGCGCAACCACACCCCGCAAGTTCATTGCTGTAATCTTCACTTCAAGATGAAAACCACAACAGCAACAAACACACGCACCCTGTGGGAGCGGGTGCGCCGTGGAGAGGAGGGCAGGGAGGGAGGGAGGTGCTTGCGATGCGGTGGTCCATCGCATTGCTTCATCAAATGTCGGGGTTCGTTGATACCGCATATATATATATTCATACTTCTCTATACTGCAGAGCAGGCGGGGGGGGGGGGGGGTAAGCAACAGAACGTGAAAAAGGCCATAGAAAAACCACCACCGCAACAGCCAAAGAAGAGAGAATGCCGCCTTGCTCTGTCATCAAATCGCCCTCGCACTGCTGTTGATCCACACGTATATATATATACACACTAATTTGAAAAGCATGAGAGACCATCACCGCAAGAAGAAGAATCTTACTGTTTCCGTTGTACACATGAGAACTTAGAAGATAGAGAAGAAGGAGGAAAACAAAGAAATCCATCATCCACAAATCACTTTTACGCAGGAGGGGAATGGCTGGATTCAGGCACACTGCCTTTCTGCCGTGCGTGCATGCCCACCAGTATGAACAAATAGAGGAAGCGAGAAGAAAGAGAGGGAGGGGGGGGGGGAAACACCACGACACCACTGCAAGTGACACCAGAGGCAATAAAAAGACAGTTGCTGGAGACGGACGCTGATATCCACATACACACATATCCATCGCCTTCCTTCACAAGAGGACACCGACGTATTGCGCTGAAGACCGTTTTTGAGGCAGAGAAAGAGCGCGTTTCGAGTGCACAACGAGACCGGAAAGAAAAGTAAAAGAGGAAGTCGTGTCGTACAGGCACAAGCTCCAAAAGAGCATTGCGATGTTCAACAACACCAACAGAAAAGACGCGTCCGACGACTTCACTCCGTGCGAGACCCGCGAGCGGCCTTATTACAAATTAATATTTGCTGCTATCACCTTCTTCGTTTCCTTTTGCGGCTCGTCTCTCTTCATCCACCCTTACCTCAACTACGTTCTCACCCACTGTTACCGTTCTCGGCGGAGCGGGTTCATATCCACCACGCCGTCGTCCTCGTCCTCCTCTGACGAGCTGCGACTACCGTAATTATCGCTGTACGAGTCGTCGTAGGAGTCGTTGTAGGACCCCGACGCAGCGAAGCTGCGCGTGCGGCTGCCGCGGTCGGCCATCTCCGCCCTTGCGTGGTCCTCGTCCCGCGCACGGCGGTCCACGTAGCGGTCGATGTCGAAGAAACCTGTTGCCATGTAGGACTCGATCACCACCTTCTTCGCCTTGCGCTGATCACAGAACTCAAAGTGATAGCACACCCACATGGCGAGCAGGATGTAAGCTCCGAACACCACCAACACGATGATGATGATACCCACGTACCAGTGCGCAATGAAGAAGGTTTCAGGGGGCAGGGGATAGGCGTGGCGGACGTAGGGGATGGAGTTGTTCGGGTAGATAACGTTGCCGTTGATGGTCGGGGCAGGAGTGGTAATCCAGGTGGCGATGCTGCACTGCGTGGAGCTGCCGCTGGCGGTCGCAGAGCCCTGCGCCGCCGCGAAGAGCAAACCCGCGTGGGAAGAGGAGGCGGAGGTGGAAAACATGTAGGAGAAGCTCACCATGCAGAGCACGTACGCCACGCAGAGCAACGGAGCGGAGGACCGGCGGGACATCTTGGAGTGCGCAGAGGAGAGGAGAATGAATTGACAACAGAAACAACCACCACAAAAGCACACAGGAAGAAAAAGAAAGGGAAAAGGGGCTCGTGTGAGCGACGCACGGGATGGCTAGAATGATGCGCGTCCGTGGAGGGAACGATGAAGTTACAAGACGAGCGTCAGCGGCGCGAGGAAGAGAGCACGAATGGTCTTACCTTCTGCTTTGATTCGCCCTCTATTGCGAACAAGCAACAGCGTTCTCGCTGGCGGGATTGCCTGCTTAGTAATAGAGGGCGGAGAAAGAGGAGGAGGAGGAGGAGGAGGGGGGAGGGAAAGAGGAGGACACTAGGGGTGACGACCCAAAGAAAAATCCTTTAATGATTTACACACTCGCGGGAAAAGAAATGTATATATATATATATATATATATGGTAGATGAGAGGTTTCGCGTGGCGTGATGCAAAGTACCAAAACCTAATTTATCGGGGCAGTAAAGGCTGCGTTCTTAAACCGCGAGGGAGAGGCGAATGCCGTGCTGGGAAAGGGTGGAGGGCCCCCCAGAGAGAAAATTTAAAGGAAAGACAGAAGAGGAGAAGGGAGACGCAGCGTAAAGGGCGAATATCGCGGGCAGTTCCAGAAGGACAAGAAAAGACCCCCCCCCCCCCAGGAAAACTCTGATGTCCATGAGTTTGTGCGATTGCAGTCATCTTTGTTCCGCCGTGGGGGACCTAGAAAAAGCACTCCCAAACAAGAGAGCAACACCCACACTTGTGCATCTTCGCGGCAAGTACGTTAACATCAACACACACACACACAGTGCGTTCGCGTTTCGAGACGAGTCGAGTGCTGATCGAAACCGAGGCCCCCACTGCGCCCTTTCCTTTCCTTGCACACACAGCGCAGCTCGATCAGCATGTGTTTCTCACAATAATACTTCCTTTTCGCTGGTCTGCGACTAGTGTTTTTCCTTTTAAAATACTACTGTGAAGGTCATCTTCCAAGGAGCCAGGTTATGACATCGGTAGAACCTGGCAAAACGACATCAACAGAACAGCATCAGCGACAACAAAGGTCTGTTAAGCCTCACATACATCCCCTTCAAGAAAAAAGCAATAAAACTTAGAAGCACCATGTCCCGTCTCCCATCCACACACACACACACACTCGCGGCACTATCACGCAATGAAAGAGGATGACTCGAGGCGTTCTCCGAGTACCGGGTTCTTCGGGGTTCATTCCCTTTCACGTGCTCCCCTCCGCTCTCCAGCGTGGCTGGCATCCTCAGAAGCCCAGACCGAGTAACCAGTGATGGAGCACTGCCCGCCCGTCCAGGTTCACGTTGTACACGTACACGCTGTGGCTGCGGACGAATATCTTCTTGGTGGGGAAAATCTTCATCAGCTCCTCCTCGAAGCGGAACACGTCGCCGTCGACGTTCATGATGCGCATGTAAAACGCCGGCATCAGCGTCTTCGAGTTCATGGAGTACACCTTACCCGGGAGCTGCCCGTTGCTTGTGCGGTGAACAAAGAAGGGTAGAACATCGAGCGGGTCTGCGTGGCCGAGTGGAGGGGCGTAGCCCACGGCGGAGTCGCGACCGGCCACTGCGTAGTGCGACGACATCAGCGGTGAAGACGACGACGAAGAGGAAGACGAGGACGGATCGGCAGTGTTTCCGCTTTGACTATGGCCGTTGTTGACACTGTTGTGACTGCTGCGATACACACCAGGTGGCAGCGGGGGGTCGTCGCTCGCTTCGTCTGCCGGCGCTACCTCCGGCACCGCGCGCAGGTGCGCCTGCAGGGTGCGGAAGTCGTGCAGGGCATACCGCAACGGCAGCTTGAGCAGTTCATCGTACACGTCAGCCCGCAGCTGGCGGCTCCACTTTGTTATGGCCGGCTTCGCCAATGGCACGCGCTGGCCGGTGGCAGACATGGAGATGCCATCCGCGATGTGGCGCAGCTCCGGGCTGTGCGCGAAGTGCGTTGCCGCGAGGCTGCGGGCCTGTGGGGTAGCATGGAAGTGTCCGGCCGTGCGCCGCGGCTGCGTACCTTCCGGGATGACGTTGACGAACTGACCAGCTGGGGAGCGGAGGTCTAAGCCGAGCGCCGGAGAGGCGGCCGAACCGCCCAACCACACCAGACGCGTGGCGGTCGTGCGGAGCATAGCGCTGATTCGAAACCCGTTAGACTGCACCGTGCCAACCAAATAGGAGGCCGGCAATACTAACAAGAACAAACGGAGAGGGAGAGGGGGAGTAAGCAAGAAGAGGAAGCGTCCACAACACACCATCCCGTCACCTGTCAGTTCAGAAAGGCAGGGAGGTTGGGGGGTGGAGAGGAAGGAGGGGGGGGAGGAGGAGAGAG